>NW_009693808.1:13308-30052 GCF_000703405.1 Apaloderma vittatum
CAAGCACCCCTTGCTTAGCCATCTTGCCATGTAAGAAAAGCAGCCTTTCGTCTTGCATTAGTAAGCTCCAACAGAAACTTTGAGACATCCAGAACAAGAGGTGGATCAGCCTAGCAGAAAAGACTCAACTATGTGCTGATTCAGGTGACCACAGAGGATTCTATGAGGCTCTGAAAGCAGTGTACAGACCCACATATCACGTTCAAAGCCAGCTGCTAAGTGCAGACGGTCAAATGCTTCTCACAGATAAAGCCTCCATCCTGAATTGATGGTCTGAACATTTCCAGACTCTCTTCAGTGTCAACCATGTAGTTCAAGGCTCAACAATTCGGCACATTACGCAACAACTGGTGAAAAACGAATTGGATATAGCCCCTGCTAGGGGAGAGACTCTCAAGGCCACACAGCAAGTGAAAACTGGCAAGACAGCTGGGATTGATGGAATCTCACCTGAAGTCTGGAAGCATGGAGGCCAAGCACTCCATGCTAAATTTCGTGAGCTCACTGTGCCTTGCTGGGAAAAAGGCGAACTACCACCAGATCTCCATGATACAGTCATCATCACTCTGTACAAGAAGAAAGGAGAAAAATCTGTTCAAATTACCGATGTATTACTTTGCTCTGTATTGCCGGTAAAATCCTTGCAAGAATATTTTTTGAACAGACTAGTACCAGCTATCTCAGAAGAACTTCTACCTGAAAGTCAACGTGGTTTCAGAGCCAACAAGAGTACCACAGACATGGTATTTGTTCTCAGACAAGTGCAAGAGAAGTGTAGGGCACACAACAAAGGACTCTATGTAACTTTTGTTGACCTCACCAAAGCTTTTGACACTGTGGGCAGAAGAGGCCTGTGGCAGTTCTTGGAATGATTAGGATGTCCCCCCAAGTTCCTCAGAATGATTATCCTGTTACACGAGCAGCAGCGTGGCCAAGTCAGACATGGCGATGCACTCTCTGAGCCCTTCTCAATAACCAATGGTGTGAAAAAAGATTGTGTTCTCACACCAGCTCTATTCACAATCTTCTTCAGCACGATGTTCCAAAGGGCCACGGCAGACCTTGATGAATATAATGGCATTTACATCCGCTGTCGTACCAATAGTAACCTATTCAACCTAAGGCGATTGAAGGCCCACACTAAGACCCTAAATCACCTTGTCCACGAGCTGCTTTTTGCTGACGATGCTGTCCTCGTTGCTCACACAGAAGCAGCTCTGCAGCGCTTAACATCCTGCTTTGCAGAGGCTACTGAGATTTTTGGGCTGGAAGTCAGCTTGAAGAAGACAGAAGTTCTTTGCCAGCCTGCACCTCAGGAAGTCTCCCACCACCTCACATCACCGTAGGCAAATCAGAGTTTAAGTCAGTCCAGGAGTTCAACTACCTAGGAAGTATCATTTCCTCAGATGGTAAGATGGACAAAGAGATAGACAACAGGTTTGCAAAGGCATATGGAGCTTTTGGAAAACTCCGTAAGAGAGTCTGGTGCAATAAATATCTGAAGAAAAGTACAAAGATTAGTGTTTGCAGAGCCATTGTTATTATCTCTTCTTTTATATGGATCTGAATCATGGGTCATCTACTGCCACCACCTGCGACTCCTCGAATGCTTCCATCAGCGTTGCCTCCGTACAATCCTAAACATCCACTGGACTGACTAATGTTACTGTCCTTGAACGGGCAAGAGTCACCAGTGTTGAGGCCGTGCTGCTGAGGACACAGCTGTGTTGGCCAGGGCACGTCTCCAGGATGGAGGATCACCACCTCCCTAAGGTTTTGCTCTGTGGTGAACTCGCCACCGGCTGCCGCAACAGAGGAGCCCCAAAGAGGAGATACAAGGACTCTCTGGAACAATACCTCAGTTTTGGCCATATTGACTATCATCAGTGTTCCACTCTGGCCTCCAATCAGGAGACGTGGAGGTACACCATCCATAACGCTGCTGCCTCCTTTGAGAGCGCACGTAGAATTAGTCTCAAGGAGAAAAGATGACGCAGAAAGAACCGTGCCTCGCCAATACCGCCTAAGGAGACTTTCTGCTGTGCCTTTTGCAACCGGACTTGCCTAACCTGCATAGGCCTTTTTAGCCATGAGTGTGCTTGTAGCAAAAACTGCTGTGGACAAAAACTGCTCCAAGTTTAGGTTCCTCTATGTTTGAAGTCCTCCAAAGGACTCCAGCTTAGGACCTGTAAGTGTCCTCAGTCCTACTGGCCGGATAGGTACAGTACAGTACTCCCCGTATTTCATATACTTTTAAGTTGAAATATACAGAGTCATAGAATGGTTTGGGTTGGAAAAGACCTTTAAGATCGAATCCAACTGTTAACCTAGCGACATGAGATCCACTAAGCCATGTCCCTGAGCATTTCATTTACATATATATGTATAATGTTTCAGAGGGCCACACAGTAACTGTGTTTCATAGGATACCAGATATTGTCCAGAAGACACTAGGGCCAAGCACAACAAAGACACTGTTCTGCAGGGAGAAACTGAGGACACAGACCATGCCATGCCATGCATCTGTTCTTGGGGTGAGAGATTGGTTTGTGTCACTTCATTTACCAATATAGACATAATTTTTTTGTTTGTAGAATAATTCAAGCAATTTCAGTACGTATGATTAACATGTCAGAACGTTATCTTATCAAGATAAACTAGCAGGACCTAAAATAATCCTAGATTGTCAAAATCAGATTCTTACATTTAGAATGTCTCAGCTGCCAGGGAAAAATCTCTGCAAAATTTTTGTTAAGAACAGTCTGACAGCAAAGAAACTGAAAAGCCACAACTACAAGCTTATGGTCTTAGTACTCATCTTCACTGGCACACATGATTCACAGATTGGAATGAGATTCTGTCTCTTGGGAAGCTGTATTTGAGATAGCAGCTGAAAACATGGTGACAGCTAGAAGTCCGCATGGCTTTGTAAGATAGGTTACTGGTGAATAAATTCAATGGAAGTGAAAATGATACAGTAAAACTTACAAAAAAATACTTTTCTTTCTTTTTTTTTTTTTGTTTTAAAATTAGGGGTCCACTATTGGCATTGATGCTGCTGTAATCCTGAAGCCTAATAATGTAAATCACAGAATCGTAGAATCACAGAATGTTAGGTGTTGGAAGGGACCTCGAAAGATCATCTAGTCCAGCCCCCTGCCAGAGCAGGATCACCTACAGTAGGTCACACAGGAACGCGTCCAGGCAGGTTTTGAATGTCTGCAGAGAGGGAGACCCCACAACCTCTCTTGGCAGCCTGTGCCAGTGCTCTGTCACTCTCACAGTAAAGAAGTTTTTACTAATGAATGGCAATACTCTGTTTCTACCTGTATTCAGGAAATTTAAACTATACTTAAAAATCTAAGTCCAAAACTCAGATTTGACTTCTAAGGCACTTAATTTGTAACGTTATTTGGTATTACATATAGTCACCTGAATCCTTTACCTAGCAGCCCTCCAGCAAACCTCTGCATATTGGGTGCAGGTGCAGCCCATGGAGAATCATATTAGAGCAGATGTCCCCCTGGAAACAGGTGGCCACCCCCTGAAGGAAATTGCAGCCTATGGAAAGTCAAGGAGAGGAGCAGGTTCCTGGCCAGAACTGTGGCCTGTGGAGAGGATCCCACAATGGAGCAGGTATTTTGGCAAGAATGGTGACTCGTTGGAGATCCACACTTTAGTCGTCTGTTCCTGAAGGATTACATCCCATGGAAAAGACCCACACTGGAGCCGTTCCTGAGGAGCCGCAGCCCATGTGAATGACCCACATTAGAGCTGTTTGTGAAGGATTGTATCCTGTGGGAGGTACCCCATGCCAGAGTAGGAGAACAATGCGAGGAAAAAGGAATGACAGAGACAAAGTCTTATGGACTGACCACAACTTCCATTCCTCATTCATCCTGCTCTGCTCAGGGGGAGGAGGTTGAAAAGTAAGGACAGAATTTGAGTCTGGGAAGAAGGGAGATAGTGGGAAGGTGGATTTAGGGTTTGGGGTTTTGTGGTTTTGTGGTTTTTTGTTGTTTTTCTTTATTTTTTATTTCTCAGTATCCTACTCCATTATTAACTGGCAATAAATTAAATTAATCTTCCCCAAGTTGCATCTGTTTTGCTCATGACTATAACTAGTGAGTGATCTCCTCCTTATCTCCACCCACAAGATTTATATCTTATTTTCTCCCCCTGTTCTGCCAATGGGGAGTGAGAGAGTTACTTGGCAGGCACCTGACAGCTGATCAAGGTCAACTCATCACTGTTCAATTGTATTAAGAAACCGGATAATTTTCCAGTTCTGTTCTTAGAAGGATTCAACCTCTAAGCATGCTGGAACATCTTCAATAATACTTTCTACACTGCAGAAAAAGTCAGTGAAGACCTTGTTTCATTTTAAATTACAGAATCAAACAGTGATTGAGAAAAGACCTGTTGAGACTGGCTATTTCAATTCTCATGCTTAAAGTAGATTAGTAAGGATTGTGTCCAGTCTGGTATTTCCATGGGTAGAAACTCCACAACCTCTCTGGGCAATCTGTTTCAGCATTTGAGCATTACAGAGTATAAAATGTTTTCTCTTATGTTTAAAAGGAAGTTCCTATGTCCAGTGCCTCTTTGTTTTTCTTTAGTAGGCCCTTGTTTATCTTGTACTTGGAAGTCCAGACTTGGACACAGCTGTTTAGATATGTCTTAGCAGTGCTGAGTAGCAGGACAGGATTGCCTCCTAGCAATGCACTTCCTAGTGCAGCCCAGGAAACCATTGGCCTTCTTTGCCACAAAGGGACATTGTTGACTGGTACCCAACTCACTGGCTGCTCTGATTGACAGGTCCTTCTATGCCCAGCTGATTTCCACCTGCTAAACAGCACTTCATTCATCTGTTTTATCAACTATCCCTCACTTTTCTTTCATCTGAAGACTTCTTAAGGGTGTAGTCTATCCCATCATCCATGTCATGGGTGAAAGTAGCTGAACAGTATTGAACCCAGTATTGACCCCTGGCGTACACCACTGGACACTGATCTCCAGCTGAAGTTTGTGCCGCTGTTCACAACCCTCTGAGTCCAGCAATTTAACTAGTTTTCAGTCTACCTCACTGTCTGCTTAATTAGTCTATACATCAGTAATGTGTCTCTGACTGAGAGGCTCAGTCCTGTTCTTACTTCTGCTGTCAGATCGATTCCAAAGAATGTTTATCAATATGGTGATAGGCAGATTATATATATAAATAAATCTAATTATATACATAAACTCACTGTCAAAATCCTTTCTAAAGTCCAAATAAACAACATTCACTACTCTCCCCTTATCACCACACCAATCATGTGTTTACAGAAGGCTATCAGAATGATAAGGAATGACATCCTCCTTTGTAAATCCATTCTTGCTCTTCCCATTCACCTCCCTGTCCTTCATATGTTTTCCATAATTATCTGCTCTGTCACCTTTCCAAGAACTAAGGTGACAGTGAGCAGACCACAATTCCCCAGATCCTCTTTCTTGACCTTCTTGAAGACAAGAGTAACATTTATTTTCTTCAAATCTCAGTAACCTCCCCAAAAATCCATGACCTTTCAATGATTTTGCAAGCATGGCCACGCACTGATATTGGCTAGCTCTTGCTGGCAGTTAGCAGTTAGCAGTTGTTAGAGAAAAATATATCCCACTTGATCCAAAAGCCTGGGAGAAACAAGGTTGCTGCGGCTCCATGTCCCCAGGCACAATCAGTAACGAGGCAAAAGATCTTCCCATCAGGCGTGCATACACCCAGGGCACACATACACCACATATATATGTATGTACATGGCCAACTGCACAATTCAAAGGCAGACATTCAGAGAATCCACAGAAAAACACAGTTAGCACCAATGCCCTCACCCTGAACAGGTTGGAAGCTCACTAGTGAGGATACACACATATGTACAAGGTGGATCTCCCCAGCATCTGGTCTCAGACAGCTTGCCCCAGCTGGATCCCCAGTTGCTGGCGTGTAGACATAGGAATGCTGAGGCCACAGCCCCACCCCAGTTGCTGATAGAGACTTTCACACATGGCCAGTCTGGCTTGATCCTTGCTAGGTTTATTGTCTGCCACTGTCAGACGCTAAAGGAGGAAAAGGTTGGACAGGCAATTGTTTTTACTGTTTTAGTGTTTTTTCTTAGCTACCTATTTCTCTAATGAATTATGCATCTAAATACATTGCTTTGGATAACACTTTAAGTTAAATATTTTAAAATGGGGAATTAGGCTTCTAGATCCTTTACTGAACTGAGTCTTAAATTTTAGGCTATCAGATAAATCTAAAAACTGGGAATGAAAAGTACGGGTAAAGGAGACTTCTAAAGTTATCGGGAAAAGTAGAGGCAGTCTAATAACTGATAAGAAACCACTTCTTTTTAAGGAAAATGTATTAATAAAAAATAAGGAAAATTTTTAGGATATTAGTTAATAAAAAGTGTTTTGAGAATAAATATGAAAGTTTAAATTTGACACATTATCTTTAAACAAAAAAAATTAAATTCTAAAACAGAATTTAAATTTAAATTCTAAAACAAAACAAATTTTAAATTCTAAATATTAAAGGTAGGGGTTTTTTTTAGCCAAATTATAGTTAAAAAAGGCATAATTAATCTGACTAGATTAAAACAGAGTGAATGAAATAAGTAAAACGGGGCGGGTGTTTATGTTGTTCCCATTATGCTTGTACTCTTGTTTCTTATTGTTACCGTGGTTTAACCCTAGCTGACAACTAAACACTCTGGAGCTGCTTACTCACTCCCCACCCTGTCTTCCCCTGTGGAATAGGGAGGAAAAAGGTAAAAGTTATGACTGAGATAACAAACAAACAATTCTAACAATAATAATAATAATAAAACAAGAATAATAACAAAACAAAATATAACAAAAAGAGAGATAAATAAAACCTAGGAAAGACAAGTGGTCCACAATGCAATTGCTCAAACACCTGCTAACCAATGCCTAGCCAGTGTCTGAGCAGTGATCCAATCCTCCCAGGGAGTTCCACCCCATCTATATAGAGTACAACATCCTATGGTATAGAACATTCCTTTGGCTAGCCATGCTCCCTCTCAGCTTTTTGTGCACCTGCTTGCTGGCAGAGAATGGGAAACTGAAAAATCCTTGATTTAGGATAAGCACTACTTAGTAACAATTAAAATATCAGTTTGTAATTAACATTATTCACATACTAAATCAAAAATAGAGCACTGAAAGAGCTGTCCCAGTCAAAACCAGGACATGATGTTTTATCATTACCTGAATCAAAGTCTCTATAGAAAAATATATTAAAATATCATATTGAAAAGTCATATCAGCCATATAAACTTCTAAAGTGTCTTCAAACCAGTAGACATACCAAGAAAACACCAGAAGAGGCTGTCAAGTGAAGGAAGTTAACTGAATGGTGAGGAAAAAAAGATAATCACAAGACTATTTGGTCATTTAACAGCATTTGCTTGCTGAACAAACCAGTATGTTCTAGGGTTTTGAAGAGCAAAATGGTAGTCTTGGGAAAGATTAATGGAATTAGATGAATCTTTTTTTAACCAATAGCAGCAGAATGGCAGATTATATAAATAGAAGAAAAATATTGAGCTTTACATGACAGTCGTTTTTATGTTGTAATAACATCATTTATTTCAACTCAGTACAGTTTGCTCTAAGAAAAGCAGAAAATACATGTAGAATTTTGGATCTCCATCTGGAGAAGGAGTTCTAATAGAAGAGTTTCCAAGTTCTCTCTGCTGTTTAGGTAATTCTATTGTAAAGAAACACAAAAATAATAAATATAGAAAAATTTAAAAAAAAAAAAGGAAACCAAGAATGTAAGAAATTTAAAAAATTAGTCAAATAAGTCATAAGAAAGAATATTATGTCTATTTCAAAGAGGTGACTTAAAATCTTGCCTTGAGATTTCTTTTGAAAGTTCCTGTCAATACCGATAAATTTTATTTTTAAGCCTAAATTAAATTTTTCGTTAAAATCAAATTAATTTAATAGATATTTTGAGGTTTTGACCAAAATATTTTGAAAATGGAAAAATGTTGACTTGCCTGCTACTACTGACTACAGTTTGATGTTTCCCAGCTGACCTATCTTTCATGTTATGTCTTGATCATATGCTGCAGACACAGACCCAGTCCAACAGATCTGTGTAGGACTAGGACAGACTGGCTGTATCAGAGGAGAGAATATATAGCCAAGGAGAGTCAGAAAAATTAATAGAAGCCTCTAGAAACTAACCAGGCACCAAATAACTCTTTCAAATCACAGAACTGGCATTTCTGAACAATTTTTTCTTTCACTCTCTCTGTTGCTCTTGTTCTTTAATGAATTAACTGAGGAAGAAAGAGATAAACTGGATTTTCTCCAATAATTCTATGACAGTATCTCTCTGGCAAATTTTTGTTCTTCTAATGAACTGAAGATATGCCCTCTAGACACTTGAAGTATTTGAAATATTTATGCTACACTATGTTCATGCAAGGTAGGGAGAGCTCTCCAAAAAGTGTGAATGTAGTGCCAACTCTCTGTTGGGCAACACAACTGGTACTGCAGTCGCCTGCCTATTCTCAGCTCCTTTTCAGTAAGCTAGAAAAACAGAACAAAACAAAAAAAAGAATAAAGGATAAAGAAAATTGTGTGAGGAGAATGGGGAATTCAGAAACCTGCAAAGGGAGTAAAAAGAGAAAATTAAAATGGAAAAATACGCTGGATACAAACATAGAGTGAAAATTCCTTTCATCATAACATAGGTATATACAGGGGGAAAAAAATGGAGCAGTCTTTATAGTTAAAGAAAGAAACATGTAATTAGGAAGAGAAGAAATGAGATTGTAAAAATGTACCGTAATTCCAGGTTCAGAGGCCGAAACGTGGTTCATAGTAGAATAGAGTTGGACTTTTAAAATTTGTCTATTTACATTTGAATATGCAAGTCAGATAATGCTTTCTTCCCTTTGGCTTTTTACTTCTCTTTTTTATTATCTCCTTATATGGTGAGTAGATTTTGCAGGCTCTATTACTATTCTCAGTATAGCTTGTGTCTTTGTTCAGCTGATACTCGGTACGCACAAAGAAGGCTGGTGAAGAATAAAAATCATAGACTTTTTTCCTGCCTTCCACTTCTTTTGCTATTGATCTGAGGGTTCAGAAAAGTGCCATCAGCTAATCAAAGTGCTTGACCCTCGTTACCAGGTAAAAATAAAAAAAAATATTTTATGGTTCTTATTTGGGTAGATCTCTCTAATACACAAAAGTGCAGACTGAGTTGCTCAAATCTGAAATTATAATGCCTTTTTTGGAATGAAAAATTCCACTTTTGGGAATAGATGTAGACTCCTATTTCAAAAAAAGGCACATGCATAGCGGGGGAAAAAACCCTTTTTTTGTGGAGAACAGTTCGAGAGAAAACAAATAGGGAACTTGTGGTTTCGGTCAGCTGGCAAATCAGACCCCAGCTGACCTTTTTAAGTTTGTGGAGTTCAGCACCTGCAGGATCTAAAAACTTTATTAGTATTTATGTATAGGTGAGCTTATGAGGATTTAGGAAGCTCTCATACCTACACATTTAAATTTTTTGCTCATAGGTATTCTGCTGAACTTACAATATTGCTGTTTGACTTTAGGACCTTTTTATGAACTTTTTCTTCTTACTGACCTGTAGAAAATTGAATACATAGTATTCCCCTAAGCTTTGCTCTGAATCAGGCCTCCATCCACACTCGCTTTTTCTTAGATCATGCAGGCAATAATAACAATAACAACAAAATGCTGCTTCTCTAGGACTAAGTTAATTCTTATTTAGCTCTTCCTGTGCTTGATGCAGTAGGCAGCAGCCCCAATTAACAACCTCCATGCAGCTGCCCGTTCATACTAAGTGCGTACCTGTTTCCAGACTGATTGGGGTTCATTATTTAATTTACTGCCACCCAATAGAGTGAATAAGAGATATTTCTGCAGTCAGCTATAGTCCTGTCCAGGTAGATTGTAAAGTGAAGTGCAAAATACCAAATAAGTGGTCTCGGCCATTTTGGAGCAGTTGACAGATTTTTTAGCACATCATACTCCTGTTAACTCGAATCAAAATGGTAAGTGTGTACCTGCAAAACCTAGTCAGAGTGGAGGGAGCCATGTACCAGCTGCAGCACATTGTTGGCAGAATCTGAGGCTCCTGGCTTACAGAAATTGTAACTGGATATAGGAAAACGTAATAATGATGAGCCTACAGGCAGCTGAGGAAAATAGTGGCAGTATTCTGTCCAGGCAAACAATTTTTATGTCATTCCTTCAATAGATTTCTTCTGTATTTTATTTGATAAATAGCAAATGGAAAGAGGACGAAGCTGGAGTGTACCAGGAGATTCCAATAGGCAGCAAAAGAAAAGCAATTGCCCAAATTATCCTCATTAACATAATACACTGAAGAATAGGCAGCTATAATGATTTTTTAAATATTGACTCTGACATTCTGAAGTGAATAACAGCTACCATGTCAGCTGACAGCAGCTGCCAACTGTGTGTGTAATGATTTTTCAGTCTCTGTGGTGCCTACAATAGACAGCAATTCTGTGGGTGCTAGGGAGTGCACCAAGGAATTTTAAACAAAAACCTTCTTATTTTTCTCCCATAACATTTCTGCTTATTATGACAGCCATAGCAACAAAGTCAAAAGCTTGATCAGAGAAGTGACAGTTGCATATTTATAAGGTCTATAGCTCTTTTTTTCCCAGTGGATTTTGTGTCATTTCAGTCAAAAAATTTCCTCCAGACAAATGCAGTAATAAATCAGCGAAATAATTTTCTGTCTTTTCTTTCACTGTGATGAGGCTGAACATGTAGGAAAGAGAAAAGATAGGGGTCATCATGAAATACATGCTTTGGTAACATGAAATGATAACGTGAAAATGATAAATATTTCCAAAAGTTGGATCAATTACATACATTTAAATTATCTGAAATCATTAATGCAAGATCCTTTTTGTACTGCTGTTGACTTCGTGGCTTCTGTAATGTGACACTCGTACCCATGTAATTAAGAAAGATGTCCTAACTGAGAAAAACTTACAGCCTTGTGTTGTGGTTTAAGCCGACTGGGACAAAAAAACATGAGGTCTGCAGCTCACTCTCACCCCCATTTCCACAGTGATGTGGAGGGAGACAATGCAAGTAAAAAGGCTCAAGGGTTTGAGGTTAAGGATCGGGAGGGTAATAATCTACCATTTAAGATGATGGGTAAAGAACCAGAGAGACTTGGGGAGAAAAACATAGATTTAATTCACCGCCACCATTTATGAAGTAGGATAGTGACAGGAATACATCAATAAATATGACTAAATCTTAAATACACTTCTACCCTACACCCCCTCCCATCTTCCCAGCAACTTACTCCCCTTCAGTTAGTGCAAAGGGGACGGGGCGGGGGTGCAGTCCATCCAGCCACTACTTATTGTCCATGGCAGCTCCTCCTTGAGAGAGAGGAATCCTTGCGGTCTCTCCTTCATGTCGTATGGTGACCACCTCACAGGAGGCAATTATCTTTCTCCTTGTGAGTCCATCAGGGCCACTTCAGGTATGTCCCCCAATGATGTTTGGTCTCTCTTCCCTGTCACATGGAGCTCTGCATGTACAGCCGCATCCTGGACGTTCTTGCCATCTTCGATTCCCTCAACTGGCAGGCAATCACCATCTCAGCCACCACAGGGCTCCAGGGAGAGGTTCTGCTCTATTGGCCTGCTCCCTTTCCTTCTCCTTTGGGGCTCTTCTGTCCCTCTTTCTTCTCAGGGTGATGTTCCTTTGTTCTCTTCTCACCTCTCCCTCCTTCAACAGAAAGACTCTCCAACGTTAAAGACAGGACAGCTCAAAATGAGACAAAACCAAAAGAGAGAGATAGAACGATGGGGTCTTCTCTTAAATACCTGGATCACAGAGGTGCTCATTAGCCTGGCCCTGGCCATGTCCAACTCCTACCTGAGGAATGGGGAGGCTCTCGAATCTTCACACGAGTCTAGCCCTGCTTTAACAAAAAAACACACCAGACTCAAACCCGTGACACCTTGATATTATGTTTTCCTAATAGCAGAAGGAAGAATTCAGTATTCTACTTTACTAGTTAAATATCTGTTTTGCTGCCTATAATATTGAAATTTATAGAAAAGAAAATTAAGAATACTGTATCTGACCCATCAAATGATTTAGGTTCAATTGTTCTTAATTTCTAATTTTAGCTTCTAACTTTTTATGCAAGGATAATTCTGAGGAAATGCAAAAATGCAGAATTTGTTACACTGGGGAATTTTAAGTAGGTGTTCCTTTGGCCTTCAATATTTCAAATCCAGCAGTTTCAAGCACCTAGTGCAAAGAATTGTGTCTAACTATAACCTACAATGATATCAACTTTGCACTTACAAACCATTCTTCATCGATTTCAACCTGCCAGAAAAAGGATGATCTAAGTTTCTTGGGTAAAATATTGCATATTATACTCCTGGTATTAAAATTCAGAACATGCCTTTGAAAAATCATTTAAGTTCAAATGCAGATAAGTTAACCAGGCATTGATCTCTAGGTTGTGGATACACAAACCTCTGACTGGTTCCACGATTTTTTGAGTTTCATTTGTGTAGGGACAGAAGAACTTAAATTGCTGATTATACTATGTGACATATGTAGGTCCCGAAAACATAGGCAAAAGAAATATAATTAGACTAGATAGATAAATCTCTTTAAAAGGCAGTGGAGGTTGCACATCCATTGGTAATAACTGAAGAAATTTCTACTGTGAAAATACTTCAAGGCACAAACTTATTGCTTGATGTGGGGGCCGGTTAGCTCACTCGGTTGGAGCATGGTGCTGATAACACCAAGGTCATGGGTTCAATCCCCATTCGATCCCCATGTGTTGCCTGATCTAGTTGACAGGCATCCCTGCCCATGACAGGGAGGTTGGATTAAGTGATCTCTAAGGTCCCTTCCAGCCTAGACCATTCTAGATGGGCATGAAATTCTACTTTATACATAATTTGTGCCTTGATAAGTGATTCTAAAAAATTGAAGGCATTGGGAAATTACTAACAAATAGAATACGTGTTTTTCAACGTGGTTTTATATTAGAAAGCCTTTCAGTGTATCGAGAACAGTACAGCACATTGGGAAAAACTAGTTTGCTTCTGTCATGAAGCAGTAATTCCATTTCTGTATAGCATTCAGCTCTTCAGTGGACTAGAAAGGCAGCATCACAAGCCTGTCAGATATGTGCCTTTATTGCTATAAACAAAGAATAAAGGAATGGAAAAGCTTATTTATTTTCCTTCTCAGATACATTCAAGTGTTAATTTAATTGCATTACTTAAATATTTAGCAAACACAGTGCCTAAGGTGCTGGTCTTCCAAAACACAACTGGGTGATAGATTGAGGGAGTTTTCATACAAAGTGCTTAATGAGTGTTTAATACTTAAAGAAGTCTCATTTCCTAAGCTACTGCCATAGGATAATAGTTTGTTATATCTCTTGCCACAAAATATCACACTAATAAAACTAAAAAAAAAAAAAAGAAAACCACAAATGTCAAAGCCTTAGCAGGTTTTTATAGGCTCATGCTACTGCCAAGTTCTTTTTTCTTTCTCCAGAAAGGGAGAAACTGTCAGCTTAAAGCCCAGAGATGTACCATGTCATGAGAGGACAGTCTGCAGAAAGAGAAAGAAATCTCTTGTCCCCTTGAATGCAGATCTGAGGAGCAGACTAAATTCAAATTTGTTTTTATAAATAATTATTTAAGATCAGAAATTAATTCTGCTTTTATAGTAACGCTCATTATAGTTAGCCATATTTTCATAAATGTTATGACTGTAGAAAAAAAATCTTTGTTATGTTGTAGAGTGTTAATTATTTGTTCTATGAAGGCTGACCAATAAAACAAATGCACACTATGTTTACTCATCAACATCTATCTATATAGAGAGCTACTTAGTGCGTCATCAAAGCTGTACAGGAGTACTGTCTTGGGACCTCTCATTTGACCTGCTTACACAAAATGAGCTCATGAAAACTAAATTAATGGAAAAAAAATCACTGTATTTGTAAATTTATGTTGTCTCATTTTAAAACTATGATACATTTTCAGGCAAAAGTTTTTAGTCAAAGTTAATTCATTGACAAATTTTACTACTAGGAAAAACAAGAATAAAGTATTTCTTTGACGTATTTTTCAAGAATATTCATGCAATCCTGTTTCTGAACTAGATGAGACAATTTCTTTTCTCCAAATCCAAGCTCCACTTTATTTCATATTTTTTTTATCCTATTAGTTTTTCTCATGCTTTTCCTTAGATTAAGGCTATAAATGCCTTTCTCACTGTGTACTGACTTATCTTCAGATTTTACTATTCAGTTTCTTTTTTCTTTCTCTCTCTCTTTTTTGTTTAATGTTTACTACATTACTTGTCTGAAAACCCCAAAAACCCTTCACATCCCAGATAACATCCAGATTTTAAATTATTTCACCTGGCACAGGGAAATAGAATAAATAGACACCAATACACTCAATATAGTAAGGAAAATAGCTCAAAATCAAAAATCAGGTAGCTGATCTTTAGTGGATAATGTGTGGACAATGTTTAAAGTCCTTGAATTTTTTGATTGAGTTTGCTACTGCTTATGTTTTTTTATATCCACTGCTTATGCTTTAAGGGTCACAGTGCTGAAAACCAGATTGGTAAGACAACTTTCTCTGTCACCAAGATATCTCTTTCTATGTCAAGAAATGGCACATTTATTGCTTTTGTGTTCTGTTAACCCTCTTCTATTGTATAAATGAGATTCACTGAAATATTGGGGTTTTGGAGTTTGGTTGGTTTTTTTTAACTTTTTGGACTGCATTGAGAAGATTAATTATCTAACGTGTGTGCATATATACAGTTGTGTATCACTTCAGCTATTGAGAACAACGCAATGGCAACTAATCTGAGTGAAACCTTTTTTGGAACCTGTTGAAGTTAGTGGGAGTTTTGTCAGTCACTTTGGTGAAGCTGAGATTTCACTGGAAAGTTATTTTCTGTCTCTGTGGCAACGTTTCTTTCTGTCATGACAGTGAAGATTTGATAATAGCGGAAAACTCTTTTGCTTGATGAAGAGTTATCATTTTGAAGTAAGGAGTTTTCTAATAAAATATATTTCTTCAGCTAAGGAATTCTATTTACTTTATTAAGAGATTAGATTACTTGAAATAAGTTAATAAAATTTTATCTTGTCCAAGAGGTTTAATGGCTAAAGATTAATTTAGGGAAAACAAAATCAGTTTGCTGGCCCATAACCAGTGTTGTCTAGTTATACAAATGTATATTCAGAATATTTACAATTTCTTTCAGTGGACTAATTATTATGCACCTTGATAAATGTTTATGATTATTTCAGCTATTATTAAAGGATATTCCAATATTCTGAAACCAAACAGTCAGATAATGAAATTATATCAGTCCTGAGTAAGTGATTGCTAAGACCTTTGTTGGCCATGGGAAAAATGTGGAAGAGGAAAACACAAAGAGGTATTTTCCCTTTTGGAATGGAAAAACTAAAATGATTACTGAAAGCAGAAGACACATACTTCATAAAGGAAAGCAGTTATTCTCATTACTGCAACAATGTGAAGATTCCTGGGTTTTTTTTTTGCTGATAAAGAAGCCACTTTTAAAACATTAAACATTAAGGCAACAAAGGCAAGAAAGAAAGTAACTAATCATTTACATTATCTTTATTACTGTTGAATTAGCCACAGGTTGTTTTATATAATTTTATGTTAGATTTTAACATCATGCAGAAGGGAAATTTGGGAAAAAGCTGACTACACCAGCTTGCAGTGTGGATGCCTAATGTGTCATATATTTAAATATTCTACATGTAGCTTAGTATGGTGCTAAACCATTTATGCGTAACTCAAAAAATCCAGATTATATCTTCATCTTACTTGATAGGGTCATCTGTCCAAGAACGAGGAATTTCTTAACACAACCAGTAGTTAAAAAAATCTATTTTGTTTAGAATACCAATGGTAAAAGTTTAATTAGAAAAAAAATGGATAGAGAATGTAACCTTGTGTTGTGGTTTCAATGAAAGAAATACACTGAAATTACACTTTTTGCTAAAGTCAAATTTATGCATATCTTCTACTGGCACCAATCTTGTAGTAGGAGCTGGTTTTAACAACTTAGCAACCCCCAGGGGAAATTCAAGTATATGAGTCACCTGAATGACACAAAACCAGCAGATGTTCAGTGAATATCTAGTCTCTTTATTCTGTCCTATTCTACTCGTTAATTTAATTATTTTAAATCAAAGCAATTAATTTTACTGTTTGTACATCAGACCATAACATCTACTCCTTCTGACAGAAAGATATAAGACCAAATTTTTGAGATGGTTTCTATATACTAATCTGTTTCTAAGATTTATTACGTATTTCCTGTTATGACATTTTAGTTTCAGGAAAGTGCAGTATAGAATTTGGTTCATATCACCGTGGCAGTACTTTTATGCTTGGTAAATTCTTGACCCTTAAAATTCAATGGAAAATTCCAGAGTGTGTTTTCTAAAAAAACAGTATCTGTTTAAAACACACTTAAAATATGTATGTAGGGAATTTGCATGGCACTTGTCTTCATCTGTCAATCTAGGACATGCCCCAAGAATCAATGTCTACTAGATTTTTTTCTCCTGTCGAATACATCCCATCTACTCTTT
>NW_009693808.1:30083-46976 GCF_000703405.1 Apaloderma vittatum
TAGTTGATGTAGTGGTTCATACTATCTTCATAAAAAATGCACATCTTCAACCCAGAGCTCTGCACAATTCTCATTTGTTTTGGTTTGTGCTGGGTAGCAGAACACAGCTGCATATTGCAGCTTTAGTGAGCACAGAGGATTATTTTTCTATTTCTCTGTATGCAATTTTCACAAAACTTTTTTTATCCACCTCAAACCATAAAATACAGCCCAAATAACCTGCATTATTGTCTTTCAGTTCAAAGGTAGACGATTAAAATGACAACATGCTTGCTGAAAATTTCAGAATATAAGTAGAATGAATGAATGAACATTCATTCAGAAGAAGGTTAAGATCAACGGCATAATATTTACCTGTAACACAGAAGCTTCTATATTATTAGCTTACAATTTAAGTAGATCTTATATATTGTTTAAGTAAGAAATTAGCTTGTTATAGGAGAGGGTCAGTGAATTGAACTTTTTGTTGCTGCATTCACAGTTCTGGTTTGTACTTCCTAACAGTATCATCTGTTTGCCAGGACTAAATATCCTCAGTATGTTTGTAGTTCAAAGTACAAACACCTTTATGGGCCCACTAGGTGTTGGGACATACAGTGTGTACCTTAGTAAAAGCTTCTATTTTAGTTTGCTCTAAAGAAACCTAATCTGTGGAGATGAAAAACTTCCAAAAACCAAAGGAAAATTCAGTAAATGGAAATGATATGTGAATTCAATTAAAAAAAATCATACTCTGAAAAAAATGCTAATGTAGACACAGCTATTAATAAGAAATTCATATATACACACATGTATACATCATTTTCATACATTCTTACCCAATTATTGCAACTAAATAGGTAGATCGGGATAAAGCGTTATATCTAGAGAGAGATGTAGATCAAGGAATTACTATGATGGGAACATTTAAACCACTGACAAATCAGGCTAGTTTCAAACCTTAAAACCACACTTTTCTACATTCATTAGTAAGATATGTCCTGTAAATTCTATGTTCATAGACAATGGTCATCGTCATCATCATGACACATAAAAGCCCCGTAATCTTTAACACATACTCTATATTGTCTGCTAGGATACTACACTGTATAGACAATAACCATATAATTTTCATGGCTATGGTCCTTGGTTGTTCCAGATAGAATCATGGAATCATTTAGGTTGGAAAAGACCTTTAAAATCACTGAGGCCAACTGTTAACCTAGCAATGCCAGTTCCACCACTAAACCATGTTCCTAAGCACCACATCTACACATTTTTAAATAGCTCCAAGGGTGGCGACTCCACCACTTCCCTAGGCAGCCAGTTCCACTGCTGAACAACCATTTTGGTGAGGAAATTTTTCCTAATGTTCAATCTAAGTCTCCTGTTGTGACACAGACTTGATAAACTAGAGGGTTGTAGAAGTTTTGAGATTCCTTTGGGCTAACAAGGTGAAAAGGAAAGAGAGGAAAGCGGAAGAGAGATCACCACCCTTGGATCCTGTGATGACAATGACAGTGCAATCCTCTGGTGATCGGTGCACAGTTCCCAAATTCAGCTCCTGTATCCAATTCCCCTTTGCCACTGAGCTTGGGACTTTGCCAGTGCCTGCCTGCTCTGCAGTATCAGTCGTGATTGCTATAAGGGCAGGGAATTGGGTTCAATATCGGTTTTGTATATATTTTTTCTGTCAATGCTATTGTTTTAATAAAACTCTTTTAGATTTCCAGTCCATAAATCTCTCTACCCTGTTCTCTTTCCATTCCTGTTTGTGAAGAAAGAGGTGTTAGGGAGTATCTCTCAGCATTAGGTGTCTAGCCCAATCCTGAATTCGACACCTCTACAAAACTTTGGCATGCCCAGACCTTGTGTATTACACAACCTAAAAATGCAGGGATTCTTCACGAGCTTACAGTTTGAGGGCTATATTCATCAGGGCTGTATTCTATGTTCATCATCATGTAGATGTGGAATAATTTTCTTTTACTATACATATACATTTATCCAAATTGAAGTTCGTCTTTTAGTTTACTCACTTTTGTGATATCCTTGTGGAGTTCCTTATCATCAACATGGCGTTTGACTATTCAGCAAAGCTATTCGCTCACTCCCTTTCTGAGATCATTAGTGACCATATTTTCAATGTTTTATCATGTCTGATTACCCTGTTTTCAAGACCAGATTAGACAAACCACGGTTGTCATGCCACCAGGTGGAATTTGAACTGTATACCCTTCAGAAGTCCTCTTCTCTTGTTTTGGGAATGCAGCCAGCCCCAGCACTGATTCATTGCATGCTAAATAACATAATACTTTAAATTTATAGGAGATAACATTATATTCTAGCAAACAATATTTTACTATTATTTCATTTTAACAATACTATCACAAGACAGATATCTTTTCCTCTTACTGCAATTTATTTTCTTAAAAGTCAATGTCAAGATTCCTCTTCCTTTTCAACTTGCCAGCAGCTTGTTGCAGGAAAAAAATAGAAAAAGAACAGTATCAGCATTGGTATCAGTTAAAGAGTTACTGTGTAAGGATCTCTAATTTGATATACACTATGCTACAGAAAATAAATTCCTAATAATCCATATGCTTTATTGTTTGATAATAATCAATGCTTTATTGTTTTTCCACTCATTAAGAAGAGTGGAAAAATCAACCAGGCAATTATTCTAATGCTGTAGTTCAGATTTTTAAGGCAAGAGTTTGTTACAGACTTGATTAATGCTGGTACAATCCTTTATCTCTCATATATTTACTACTTTTCAGAAGACAGTTGGAATAATTTTAAGGAAACACAAATCAGAGTCATTTGCTATTTGTTTATGAAATAGAAATCATATCTGGCAATCACAAGGCAATAAACAAGATCAAGTGTCCCTCACAAATACGTCTTCTTTATTCAGATAAAGAAAGATTTTGTCTGTAAATACAACAAATTTGTTGTGAGAGGGGGCAAAAAATAATTTCCACTGCACACATAAAAATTGTTAGTCTTTCCTCAAAAGATACATGTGCACATTAGTGAAAACTAGTAGAATTGGCTGTTATATTTAGTGAGTCATTAGTCTACAGAGACGTACGTAATTGGCTCCATTACAGTTATTTTTTTCTTTTTTTTTTTTTTGTAAATTATTTTTTTGTGTTTACTGCAAAGCTGCTTCTTCAGGCTATACACATAACTTCTGGGGACCAAGTAGTTTCCTAAAGTCTTCATATGTAATTTTTTTTTTGAAGATGAATTCATATAATATAATGTTATTTATTTTATGTAAAAAATAGGAGAGCATCAAAGGAAGATATAGCAAGTCACTTTATTTACTTAAAATTAAAAAAAATGCAAAACACACAGTTCACCTGTTCTCAATTATATTTATAATTACGTTGCACTCCTCAATTTATTTCTACTGTATCTTTGAATACCCTGAGATATTTAAAGTTCGTTCAAGTACCATAAATAAAATTGTCCATTCAATCTTCTTTTAATATAAAATCAGCAAAATAAATACTTACAAAGTCTTTGAGTTTTGATAGCTAGTCACATATTGCTGAATATTTATCATAACAAGCAAAATTCCAGATTACTTTCTGCACTAATGACAAAATGGAATCTTAATTTTATAAGATACAACTACCCCTGACTTGTCTGTGTCTTCTAGAAGGCATTCCAAGTATTTTCAGGTAAGAAGTTACGTGGTTTTTTCAACAATATATGAAATAATTTCATGTAAGTGTAAACTGAAGAAGGCAAAATTATTTATTTTAGTTTAAAGTAAAATAAGTACCAAGCAAGGTATAAGAAGAATGGTTTTTTTAGAAAAACACACTTTATACGTATTATTATAAACAGAAGAACAGGCAAACTAAACAGTATTCATAACATAGACTGGAATTCCAGAATACTTACCTGTGTTTTGTAACAATAATTAAAGACTTCTTGAAAAGAAGATTTATTAAAGAAATAAAGTCTATATTAAGAGACCATGAAAATGATGAAGCATGAGTTACTTGGAATTGATTTTTATCAAGTCTGAAAAGCAAGCAAAAAGCCTGATGTGATATATTTTTCTACTTATGCAATCACTACATAAATGTCTGTGGATAGTTTCAGGGGACATAGTCAGCCAGTCACTTTGAGGAATTTACAGTGTTTACATTACTACTGAGAGGGTAGTTAAACACTGGAACAAGATCCCCAGGGAAGCGGTCATGGCCCCAAGCCTCTTAGTGTTCAAGACGCATTTAGACAACACTCTTAGATATTTGGTACAACTTTTAGGTTGCCCTGTGTGGATTCAGCAGTTGGACTCAATGATTCTTGAGGGTCCTTTCCAACTTAGGATATTCTACAATTCTATGATTCATTATCCTCATCCTTGGTACAGTCACATGTTCAAAGCCAGATGGGTGTTTTAAGAGTTTGATGCAATATTAAGAGTTTAACTTGAATAAAATTATATATATTTTCTGGTTAGACAGTTCTTTATTATTTTTTTTCTTAAAAGAAGATGGTGATGTCTATTGGTGAAAATTAATGACCCCTCAAAATTAGTTCCTAAGAGTATGAAAAAAATGGAAATTTCTAACTACACCATGGAAAGTGGGACAGAATGTCATGGTTTGAGTCCACCCATCTGGCCAGAAAGAACCATGCAGCTGTTTATTCAAACTCCCCTTCCTTGTGGGACAACAAGAAGATAATATAACCAAAGTCTTGAGGGTCGAGATTAATAACAGGGAGTGCTCACTCCTCGTCCGTGGCAAAAATCTGAGTAGACTTGGGAAAAAATATTAAATTAATTTAAACAATAAAAGCACCAACAATTTACCAAACAGATCAGAGCAGGATAGTGAGAAATATAAATAAAATCAGACCTTAAAAACACCTTCCCCACCTCTTCTACCTGCATGACCTGTAGCTGGGGAAATCTCTAGAAGCTTCACACAGAAGCTACCCCAATAGCCTCCTCCATTACCAAAAAACTCCTCCAAACTCAAACCCAACACACAAAATCTCAAAAGGATCTTGGAGATCAAAAGGGAAACTGCGACTGTGGTCTGAAACCTTGACTTTCAAAATTTCAGTATCAATGGCAGCAGTCTTACAGCTACAGTGTTATAAAAAGAGTAGAAAGTAACACAACAAGAAGAAATACCTCATTTACTCTGGACATGGAGACAATGACCTTTTACAGGGAGCTGCACTCTCTATGACAGACTCCGCCAAGTTATGATCTCACTGGCCTAGAACGTGGAAGAGGATACACAGTTTTCTCTCAAGGAAACCATTTCTCAAACTGATTTTGTATAGGATGACAGAAACCATGGAGCTTCTAAGAAAACCAGGACAAGAATTCCAGGATGGGATTCATCTCATCTGACTTTCTCCCTGTCTTGGACTATTGAGTTGACATCACTTGATTAATCAGACAGATATTGGAGGCCTGATGTATGTGGTGTGCTGCTAAGTAGTTGTTAAGGACACAGTCTCTGTTAGTTGAAGTGTAATTAGGAAGATGTTATGAAAAAAAATATTAAAGTGTAATTAGGAAGATGTTATAAAAAAAATAAACATCCACATGTAAATGATAGAAATAGCATAACAAAATTCATATGAAAATATCTGCATGTGGACTAGCTACACCTATCAACTAGCAACATCTTGAAGCAAGATAAAGATCTGGAGAAATGATCAGGAAGCTTATCCATTCTCCATCATCCCAACATAGAACAGCATGACTTTACCTTTGGGGATACCTGGCCATGGAGGGCTTCCAGACCTGAGACCAAGCTCATGCAGCCAGAGCCACCATGCTCAGCTCCTGGCTCCATCCAGATTCTGAAGGTGAAACCACATATGAGAAAGAAAAGAGGAAACAGAGCTAGCCATTTTTTCTGTAACTCTGTAGTATTTTTTGCATTATGAAGCACTCTTTCACAGAGACATTTCAGAACTCATTGACACAGATTCAGTTATTCAATCTCTTTTTCATCCCTGTCTTGCAATGATAGAAAAAAAAAGGACAATAAAAGTACTGCATCAGTACTAACAGCCCAGGTCTGCTCTGATAATTTGAATCTCTACTGTACACTACCAGTAAATACAGAGAGGTTCCTCCAAATAATTCATCCCACTGTTAATTTAAAGCTGTAAATTAAATTATATTGCTTCTAGTGTTTTGATACACTTTTTAAAACCCTTGTGCTAAACATAGTGGGTTTAACATTTCATTGCACTTGGAAACCTATCAAAACAAAGTTTTAACTTAGATTTTTATTAAAGTAATTTAACAAGTAGTAACAGTTCAGGGAAAGCATTTGAAATTTTAATTTAATATTATTAAACTACATGTGTATAAAAGTCTGGCTAAGTTCTAAAACCGTATATGTCACCCTAAAATAGATGACCATTTTGGTCCAAGAGTACTGGAACTTGTGAAATCTGATGTTTTATGTCCCTACATCCCCCCTGACTGCAATGAACTTGCCATACTGAACACAGATATTACAATACTTCCTCTCATGGTAATTTAACTTTCCTTAGCACTTTCTTTTACTTCCTTTTATATCCATAAATAACATCTGAGCAAGCAACACTGCAGTTCTTCGGCTATTATGAATCAATCACACGCTTTCTGATCAGCTGAGACGCACAAGTACCAACAGTTCAGTTTGAACTTTGAAGTAAAAATACATTAAAAAATAACCTCATGGATTGCAGTGAAGGAGAGCTTTTGTAACTATGAAATACAAGAATTTCTCAGAGCTTTGCAGTTCTGCACAAAGTACCATATAGAATGCATACAAACCTCAGTTTTCCTGTTATGTTATCACAACTCGTCACATACATTTTTTTTTCTGAGCAATTAATTCTTTTATTATTACATCAGATGTGCTAAAATTAGACATTTTCCTTAAAAATTACACTTTTCCTCCAATTTGCAGTTTATAATGACATTTCTATTGCTTATGTTTTTGTGATTCTTTTTTTTCTTAATAGCTTCAAAATATTAACATTGAAGCTAGTATAATTTTATTTTGGTGAAGCTGCCTTAAAATTTGCATAGCTCTAAATAAGTGCTATTGATGCAAGGAGAAATCACGAGGTAGACTGTGTTTAATAAAAAAAAATATTGATTCAAGATTCTCCTGTACTGTTTCATGTGCTTTGTAGACTTTAAAATTTCTAAATAAATTCAAGAAAAAGTAATGTGAAAGAATTTTTGAGATATTTATCAATATCAATCTTGAGGAAAAATATATGTATTTCTGAGGAAATAATGCAACATCAAGAAAAAAAAGTATTCTAAGGTGATTGGTTTACTTTTATCTCTGTCATTTATCTATCTACACATGCATATATATGCATGCAATATGTTAAAAATAGTTTGCAAAACCAAGGTATTTTTAGCTGGTGACTCATACTCACATAGCAGTGCTTTTCATAACTTTGGGCAGTTACCAGTATCATGCAGTCAGACCATCCCTTTTAGCAGCCTTCTGCCTCTTTGGAGTACAAAGAGTGTAGAGCAGGGCTTTAACACAGTCTTATGTTGACATCCTGAATTCACTGAAGTCAACGTCCGAATCCACTTCTGAATTCACACTTTCAGCTCTATCACAGAAAAAAATAAACTTATCCTACACAGTCCTGGAATGGAGCAATTTAATGTTTCTACTTGCTAATCCTTAGTGCATGCTGCTCACAGCTCAAGAAAAGTACAATTGGGGAAAATATCATTATAACCTCTACCAGTTTTATTTGCCTTCTATCACTGGCTGAATATGGTATGGTAATTCCTGACAGTGTACAATGCTAATGAGAATATATTTTCTGCCTCATCTTAGTTTGATGTTTTGTTACTGTTGGTTTTTTTTTTCCCTTGGTTATTTATTTATTTATTTATTTAATCACCATTTCCACTCTGTTTTTCCTGCACAATAATCATAATAAGAGTATTTTGTAGTTATCTGGTCTGGTAGATATCCAAAGAAGGCTGCTTAGAAATATGGTTTATAAATATCAGATAGTGAAATCAGAACATTAAACTTAAGGAAACATAAGATGAAGAGAAAAAAAAGTAACAAAGATTTACTTCTGTGAAATTTCTTACTTTTATCCTGTTTTCTGATTTTGGATTCTTTTAGGAGATATTTAAACATTTTTCTAGAACTATTAGGACTGAAGAAAAAGATTTCAGACTGTGCTGGGTCAGACTGGGATCGAGTTAATTTTATTCATGGCATCCCATACGGTGCTGTATTTTGGATCTGTGGTTGTTTTAGCTGTTGCAGGGCAGTCCTTACATACAGTTGAGGTCTTCTTTGGTTCTGTGTCTGCACCCATGGTGAGAGGGACAAGATGCTGGGATGGCATGGCTGATCTCAACTGACCCTGCCATATCATGTCATGTTTAGCAATACAATGTGATGTAGACTTTCCTAGTTCCTTGGAGACTGACTAGGCATTGATCTCGTGGTGAAAGGTGTCTTTGCATCACATGGGCTTTTTTCATTTGGGCTTTGAGTTTGTTTTTTTTCCTTCGTGTTTTGTTTTCTCTCACTTATTAAACAATCTTTATCTCGACCTACAAGGTTCTATGTTTTTGTTCTTGTTCTCTCCCCCATCCCACTAGGGGCAGGGGAAATGAGTGAGTGGCTGGTGTGTGCTTCATTACTGTCCAGGATCAACTCATCGCAAGGCCTTAGAAGAAACAGGTGTCCTGGGACAGATTACTTAAAGATTAGGAATTCTTAGGAATTATATCTATACGTTATCTAAATATTTACTGAAATTTCTTCTCACACAAACCTGGCAAGCCCTGTTAGAAGAATGAGGAGAAACATCCATGCACGCATATAACATACAGTATACAACCAGGCTTGGAAATGCAATACAGAACATATATTATCTGAAGAAAATCTGATATTATTTAGAGAAATTCAAACAGAAACTTAAATTATTTCTCTGGTGCTTTGTTAATTGCTCATCTGAATATAATTTAATGTATAAAATTAATTTATTTCACTATGTCCAACATAAGAATTGTCTATAATTAAAAGTTTATTTTATGTAAACTCTATATCACATAAAGAAAAACATTAACAGACATACTTTTCATTGATTAAATATAGCCTGTCAGACTAAGATGAAATATGGTACTGTAAATTTCAATTTTTTCTCCAAGTTTCAAGATTTAGTATGTGGCGAAACACAAATACACTATAAAATAAATATACAAAGAAAGAGGTAATTTGAAATGTTATCCTTATTTTTCCTGACAGGAAAGGAAAGGAGTAGATAAGATATATAGATGCCAAAATCTTAGTGTAAAAATAAACACACAAAATCTCAAGGACATTGGATCTTTGTGACTATACATGTCAGAATTTAAATGGGATAATCTTAAGAATATGGGGTGTAAACAGCTGTGGACCTTAAACTTGTGTTGAAATGGAGCAACACACTCTGACTGTTTCCTAGCTTACTTCTCCAGCAGAAAACAAGAGAACGATGAAACCAGGCAGGGGCCTGTGGCATTGTTTTAATGGAAAGTGAGACTTTCCACTGGAATATACCATTTTATTTTCGATGACACTTGTTAACTGACGTGATTTATGGCATTGCTGATCATTAGCCTAGTTTCACTATCTGTTTTAATAACAGCATGTTGCTAATTTGCAGTTGTATATTTTAGCCCATCACACTTCATCATGTATGTGTTTGAACGGGTGCTGTCATAAGTAATAATTATATAGAAAATAAAGACAGAAGGTGGGAATACAATTTAAAGAGATCTATGTTCAGGGAACACGTGGACACAGAAAATAATGATAGGCACTGGGTCTCTGCTGAGAGTAGTTCGTTTTCAGCTGCTAAACGAAGTGAGGTTAAGTCCATGGGGGTATCCTGACTTTCTTCCACATGCTGTTGCAGGTAACACATACACAATAATGAGACAGGGACAAAGCTGCAACTGGAAAAGAGTTTTAACCCTTTATATACCACCTTACACCCTTCTTGCCTCCTTAACAGAAATGAGTTTAATACAAATTAACTTGCTTCACATGACTTTTATACCAATATCTATTTATTAGGCAGTATTTGCCAATACTATTTATAAGTACAACAGCATGTGCATGTGAAATATAATATCAATGACGGTTTAATATGAGCTTTTTGGATAGAGAGATACTTAATTGCCTATCAGGCAGGAATCTGAAAACAATTTAGTATACTGAATCTTCACTCATCCTTCAGAGCAATCATGGGATTTTTTGGTGATCAGTCACATCCTTAAAGTGGGAGTTCCTATCTGAGTTATTGGAAAGCCAATACATGGTTGTACTCTATTTCTCTTGATATATATTAGGTCTGGCTGAGATGGAGTTAATTTATTTTCCCCATAGCAGCCCTCACAGTACATGGCTTTGTAGTAGTAGCTAGAAAGGTGTTGACAACACCCCAGTGTTTTGGCTAATGCTGAGCAGTGCTGGCACCCCCCCAAGGCTGTCTCTCCCTCATTTCCCCCTCATCAGGAGGCTGGGGGTGGGAAAAACCTTGAGACCAGCCACAGCCATGACAGATCACCCCCACCGACCAGAGGGATATTCCATACCCTATGGCATCTGCTCAGCAATAAAAGCTAAGAGAAAGGAGGAGGAAAGGGTAGCATTTATTATTACAGCAGTTGTCTTCAAGAGAAACTGCTACATGTACTGAAACTCTGCTTCCTGGGAAGTGACTGGGCACTGTCTGCAGACGGGAAGTAGAGAAATTTTATTTTTTTTTAAATTTATTTCCATTCATGATCACTGATTTTGCTTTATTAAACTGCCTCTATCTTGACCCATGAGTTCTTTTTCATCTTTTTTCTCCTCCCCTGTCCTGCTGCGGAGGGGAATGATGAAGCGGTTTGGTAGGCACCTGGCAACCAGCCAATGTCAATCCACCACGCAACACAAGCTTTCGAGACAAAGATGGCACAGGGATATATTGATGGGTGGAAAAGTTAAATAAACTTGTCACAAACAGGGATATACAACTTGCCAGCAAGAACTTAGGAGATTTATGGACAATTATACCTTTCAGAAAATTATAGTCATTATTTTCGTATTAATGGTGAGTGTGAAAGGACTGTGTAAAGTATAAAACATTCTGAAACAAAATGTGGCAGAGAAACACAATGAGCAAATGTCACCAGAAAACAGAGAACATCAATTTTAAGTGTCTTAAAGGAACACATATATATCAAACCCAGTCATTTAACCTCCCAACAGAGAGAAACAGACAATTCTAAATAAAGATTTATTTATTCCTATGGTAGATGTCTAAAATTGATCAGATAAGCATTTTCAAGAAGATCTATTTTTTCTCCATCTGTTATAAAGAGATTCTAATCAATCGGCTGATGTATTGACATCTCTGTTACAGAAACCTAAACAGAATTTAAATGAATTCTGTTCCCATATGTAGTGGGAACATAGGTTCCCAGTTTATAAGACAAAGCATAATTCTGATTCTGCTTTATTTACATATCTCCAACTGTGAAGAGTCAATAAGATTATTTCCCATGTAAAAGATGAACTAAAAATAGATTTAGCAAAAGGAAAGATCTAGGTTCTATTTTTTTGTGCAGTAAAATATTGTATCGGTACAGAGAACATAAAATTATTCTTTAAGTATAAGACAGAATACGTTACAGTGTTGATTTGATCAGGAGTTGTACCAGAATAAACAATAATCACATAATGCTTGCATCAATATCTGGAATTTGTTCATTCTACAGTAGATGAACTGTTTTACTTGCATCTCATGATAAAACTTACAAAAATAACAAAATGGTATATCTTTCAATTATATATAATTTATTATACATAGTAAACCCTAAGGCTTAGAGGTAATTTGCAGACAGATAGGCAGTGGAAAGGGACCTGGGAGCCCTGGTGGACAATAAGCACAATATGAGTGAACAATATGTTAAGATACGGAGAGTTAGGGCTGGGCTGGCCACTGAACACTGACATATGCTCTCTAATCTCTCTCTCCCCAAAACACGAGGGGAAAATGAATGGATTCAGGAACCCAGCATCAGGATCAAAAGCAGAAGATCGAGTGGAGTCCTCCTCAGATGCTGGCCATTGAAGAAGAACTAAAAAGGGGCCTAAATCCCTGTGATCTCTCAGTTCTATACTGAATATGATGTATATGGAATGGAATACTCTTCTTGGTCATCTGTCCTGTGTGTAACTCACCAGAGTTGCCACCTTTTACTCCCTTGTGACCCCTTTTACTTCCTGGCACCTCCAGTGGGGCACACAAGATCCAGCAATGACCTTGGTCACTATAGGAGTAAATATAAGGAAGAGCCTTTCTGCATGCCAGACCTTGGTAATAACTGTAAATGTCAGGTGTTATCACTTCTAGGAACAGACACTCTCTGCAAAAAACGTGCTGTTAACTTCAGAAAGGGCAGCCTCTTAGAAGAAACTGAACTGAAATATAAAAATTACTGAACAGAATCAGTTCTATTTAGCTCAGACCAGGACATGTGAAAAAGATGAAAGGCAAGATACTTCAAGGGACATTCTGATTATACACAAGAGGAAATTTTTTTTGCAACAATGACAATCAGTCATTGGAATAATTTCTCCAGGGAAGTGGTGAATTCCCCAACATTGGAGATTCATTCAGCTAGACAGGGTGCTGGGCCTTATCTAAGCTATGCTTTTGCCAAGAAAGTTTGGACCAGATGATACTTGAGGTATTTCGACCTTCCAACCTAGTATTCTATGATTCTATGAAAATTTACTTAAATAGAACATATATGGAAGATACAAAATAGTAGAAGTCCCTTTCTTTAACAGAGAAGAAGAAAAAATGACTTTTTATATATTCTTTAGCATTATCTGTAATGAGGTTGATTTACTCTTTTTTATTTTTTTTTTTACTTTTTCAAATGTTGTTTGCAGAAACAACAGATTTTGCTACTACTGGAATAATTAAATGGCACAAAAGCTATGTAAGCATTAGATAACCTTGTACAGCTTTAACCTCTAGCAAAGACTTTGATTAATTAGTTATGGAGATATCTCTTTCCCAGCTGATTCTAGAGACGCTTGCACGACCTTATATGTAGACGCAGACTATGAAGCAAGATAAATTCTGCTCTCAAGAGCTTGTTTCATAATGATTATAAAATAAAAGACAAAAAGTCTTATTTGAAAGGTAAGTAGTTTTACCTACTGACAATCTTAATTTTTGCTGAGTTCTTCTCCAGAAATGCTGAACCTTGTGTATTGGAAGCAGAAAATTTTCCAGAGACAGTTTTCTCTCCTACTTCTCTACTGCAAACCAGCGACATCTAAGCAGACAACTTAGAAAAGACAACTATCATTCAAAGGGAGACATCACTGAAATTAGCACTTTCAGGACTAGGGCAGACTAGGTTATGACAAAAGAAGAATTTTTAAAAAAAGGTGACAGTGTACTTCTAATGCTTGGATAGTTACTGTTTAGAACTGATGAACTCTTACATGAAATTGACACTAGCAAATAAAAATAATATAAGTGCCTTGAGACCACCAAGGGAAAATTTGCATCCATACAACTAAGGTGTCTTTACCCCAAGCAGCAGAATTGCCTTGCTCCTACTGTCTACTGGAATCATTCACTAAGCCAAGCTCCCATCCAAGCTGTAGTTTTTATTTTTTAAAGAGTGCCAACTGATAGGCATCACCATCACATCAGAGATCATCTCAAAAATTTAAAAGAAAGGAAAATTCTTTGTACTTTCCTGAGTTTGTGATCAGATCTTGTTACTATCACAGGTATTACCTATAAGTGCCAATTTATGTCGCTCGGTTTCTTGTATACACACACACAAAATAAATCTTGTGCCTAGTCTTGCTAGTTCTTTTATTTTTTCTCTCTCTAAGTAAGAGCCTTATATTTTCATGCTCTCAACGAATACAGTCTGTTCTAAAAAAACAGGTTCCATAGGGCAGTAATCCTAATACTTCAGCCTAGGAGAAATGCTAATAACATTTTGCTATATGTCTGCTGAGTTTCTCTGAAATGCTCATTAAAATCACTATTTAATTAGTTTGTTGTCCTGTTAACAGAAGACAAGGACAATATTTTGCATTTGATTAATCTTTGCCTCAGAAGTAATGGGTGCTGGGACACAGTATTAAACCATACACTCCCATTTGTAAATGCTATAAAGAACTGCTTGGAGGTATTCATTGCATAGAACAGATGCAATCATGGATTTTAGAAAAAAAGACATGACCAAGAGTGAGCAAGAATTTTTATCTTGACATTACTTGTTTTGGGAAACAGTGTTTGACATTTGATTGAAGAACTATAAAAGAATCTTAGTTTATAAACAACTTTAAGAGATTCTTAAATCTCACAGTACCTTTACGCTTCTAAATAAAAACAAACAAACAAAACCCAAAAAACCCAAACATAACAAAACAAAAAAACCAAACAAATAAACCCAAAAAACTCTAGATAAAGACCCACCAAACACCAGAACTGAACTCTCGCACTGAATCTTGTGTGATATATGCTACTTATAGGATTTAGGCTAAGGAAATATTAAATTTCAAGTATTCTCAAATCCATTCATCATAGCAATGTATTAAAAAAGAAGAGCAGAAAAGTTCTTGTCTAGGATTGAGAATCAAACTGCGTGTCAATTTTTACTGAGACAGCAAAAATTAGCAAGTCCGCAAAGTACTGCCTGATTTCCTGTGATGTGCTGGTGCCTTCATAATGTAGATTCTGAAAGCCTTTTGGGGGTTTGGACTGCAAGTGTTGCATGTTATGGAGTGCTTGAATTTTGTTATCTCATATGAATCATTCAAGGTTTTCATCAGTACAATCCTCACATTACTTTTTCTACATGCTAGACGTAAGGCAAAAACTAATTCTGTCAAGTTGTTCTCTTGCAGACTGTCTTCCAGGCCTGAAGACCTGTCTGTGGCTGTGGAAAAGACCATGCAGTTAGTCAACTGCCCGAATGGCTGAAAGGAAGACTCTTGAGGAAAAGAGTACTTTCTCTGAGTCTTATGATAGGACACTATCTCAGCAAGGTCAGCAGCATGTTCTCAAATGTGGAAAGGAAAAGTACCAAAGGAGGACTGAAGAAGACAATTCTGTGTCAGAGTTTGTGTTCTATACAGCACAAATATTTTCCCAGGCATCTTTTTTTTCAACAAACATCGATTTTTATTAGTGGCACTCCATATTGAAAGAGTATTATTTTAAAAAAATAAATCCCATTTTTCTATCAGCAAGATTTTGTCCTTGATTTCTCATGTTTACATAAAATACATAGATCCAGAGGAAAGATTATTATCTGCTATTTTACTTCTTTAATCTATAATATCTTTTTGGTCTGAAATACACAAACATTGTGCTACTCTTCCTTTTCTACATTAACTCACTGTTGTTGATATATGATGTATGATTGATTAGGTTTTCACTGTACATACTGGAGTTCTTTCATCATACTCTTTCCTTGTGACTATTGAAGGTGTTATCCGGTAGGGTGTATGTGCTTCTTGTGATTTTTAGTGAGTATTAATTTAATTAGATGTAAGCATAGCTAGAAATTTACTGTGTATGGATGAACCTATATCTGTAGAAGTTATCTGCTTTCCAGGAAGTAAATCTTTTCCAATGATAAGGATGTAACAAAAGAACAGGAGGATACCAGAATCTATTTGTGACACTTCATTGTGTTTGTCGTGAGTACTGAAATGGATTTCCTTAATTAAGACTAAAATTTATTTTTCTTCAAGCTTAAAATTACACGAAATTTTATCTTTGGGGTTTTTTCATGTATTTTGGAACTGCTTTTAGAGGTAATAAGTAGTTTCAGTCTCTATCATTAAGATCATATTTTATCTCTAAATACAGTCCACTGGTCCGTGTGCACATACGAATTTCTGTGATCAATCAGTGGAGACTCTGAGTTTATTATAGGGTAAACTTGAGAGAATTCTGTTTTCATCCTGTAATGATACATGCTTTTACCTCCTAAGGTCTTTAGTTCAGTCCAAGTGTTGACTAGCATCACTGAACATCAACGTCTTGAGACTGAATCCATACACAGACAAATAGTAAAAACTAGATTGAGACATTTCAGCAACAAGTCCTTTCTGAAAAAGAATGGAAATACAGGATTGCCCACTATAAGTACATTCACCAGAGACATGGTTTTAGCAGATGAAGAAAAATAAAGGTAAATTGGAATTTCTCAAACCACAGAATATAACTTTTTTGTCCTCTTTCAAATTCTCATAAACAGAGTTTAAAACCTGACTGAATGACCTTGTCTTGAAGTCTGAAATAAGGCCTTCAACTGATTTGCTTAATCAGTAAAGCAAGGATGACTATACCTCCCCACCAAAGGTACTTCTCGTAAGTAATGCAAAGAGTTACATCTTTTTTAACATTTGTAGGATATTTGAAATACGAAAGAAAGCTCTGGAAATAAACCTATTGTTCTAGTCTATGATTCACCTCATTGCACATGTGTCTAAGTATTTGAAAGAAAACTCGCTGCTGATGTGTATGATCCCAAGTTCTACAACATTCAAAAGTATTATTTTTGTATCAAGGTATTTTGTTTATTTTTTGATTTTGTTTCTGTTTTGTTTTGCGTTGCTTTGTTTCCTGATTTGAGCCAAAACCCCCAATTCTGTTTATTGATTTTTATTTTCCAGTTTAGTCTCTTCTAAAAGGCTGCACTTTCTGAAGTTAGCAGCATGTTTTTGCAGACAGTGTGTGCTACTGGCAGTGATAACACCTGATGTTTACAGTTACTGCCTGGGATTGGGATGCAGAAAGGCTCGTGCTTGTACTTATTCCTAGAGTGACCAAGGCCAC
>NW_009693809.1:0-15420 GCF_000703405.1 Apaloderma vittatum
TTCTAAAATCAGTGTATTTTGGGTCTGTTGATTATCTGTACTGCTTGACTTAATCTCCAGCTTTGTAAGAAGTGGGAAGTCTATCATGTTCCTATCCAGATTACCCAATATAACTTTCCTTGGCTCAGCAACTAGTCACTTAGGCCACTGCAAGTGCAGTAAGGGATCAGAGGCACCAGTCAGTTAAAGTCTCCAAACATTTTTGCTGGAACAAAATTGCAAGCCTTTATCTCACTAGAAGGATTTACAGATTACATATGACACTGATAAATAAGAGTATCAGTTTAATGTCTGGCAGGTCACCTCTCAGAGGACTAAAAACTGTGTTTGGAGAGGGATAGAGATGGCTATCAAGTGATCGTTCCTGTCCCTTTCTTTTATGAAAACTGCCTGTTTTGTGGCCAAGCAGTACGAAAACAAAATAATTTGAAAGAATTATTTTAAGCCTAAAATTAAGTTCTCAGTAAATGTCTCCCAGTCTTCCAGTATATACAAGGTTGTTATAAAGAGGATTATGATCAACTGCTCATCATGTCTGTCAAAAGAAGGACAAGGAGAAATCAGATTAAACTGAAGTAAAGAAGATTTAGGCTAGGCAATAGACAAAACTTCCTAACGATAGGAATCACGCAGCACTACAAGACATAACCCAGGGATGTTTTGTTCCACTTTTCAAGGACAATATTAAGTAAACATCGAGCACTGATGGTTCAGAAATGCTCAGCCATGTCTCAGCACATGAGGTGGGAAGGGTTGGGAGGCTGTTCCTTCCAGATGTGAATTCCTATAACTTTGGGACCAATGCAGTGAGAGGTTTTTCAATCAGTCTAGTGCTGCTGAGGGATTCATAGAGGCATAATAAAGTCCTCTTAAGCATCGAAAATCTCACCTGATGCCATCTTTCATGCATGCAATTGTTTGTCTATTTGTTGTAGATCTGGATGCTACCTCATCTTTGGTGGGGCAACAGAGGGAGCAGGACTTGGGTGCCTGAACAGAGGGGTCCAGAACACCTGTATACGAATAATTTGGAAGGCTTAGGGTGTTTCACATGGGACAGACAACTAAATTATAGCCCCAAAAGATCCAGCTTGTGTTGACAGCTGGGAGTCTCACTCTCATCTCTATATAGCTTCTGTTTGAAAACAGGCAACCAACTCCCAACCTGTCTGCAAAACTGCAGAGCCTGAAATGTTTTTAAAAAAGGGAGCTAGGTTATTTTTCCAAATATCATCATACTTACTACAACCTCTTGTATATCATCTGCAGCAAAACAGAGCAAATGTTGTACCCCCAAATAGAGCAAATGTTGCATCCTCTCTCAGTTGAAAGAGGAGTCTTGGCTGGAACAACCACACTCCACATGGAATGATATCCCTTCCTTTTCTCACGATGTTGAGTTGATATGATATGATCTGAAACTTTCCATGCTCAGCTCTTGCTGGCAGCTAGACCCTGAAAAAAATCTTCCTGCTTTAAGTTACCTTTGTCACCACAGCAATCCTCACCATGGCTAATGAAACACCGAAAATGCAGAAAATGTGGTCAGCCATAGCACAGGAGGGAACATGAAGTTGTTTTTCTTAGTAACGGGCTGACATCACACTATGTGCAACTTGTCACTTCATGGCAGACTGTAAAGTTGTGATAGACAACCTCTCCTCACCTTCATGTCCTCACCTAAGAGAGAAATTTGACCAAAAAATGGAAAATATGATTGCAAAACTATATAAATTAGCAGAAGTATCCCAGGATCTGTTAGTACCTGCATTTATTTAGAATGATTTTTTTTTAACAGCCTAATTTCAGTTTGATGGGTCCCTTTGAGAACTAAAGAGGTCATGTAGCTAAACTAAGCAGGAACTTGTCTTCTTTACGAACTGCTTCTGAGTCATGTTTGTACTCAAAGGGAACAGTGTCATGCATTAATTGAGTCTCACTGGTTTAATTTCCAGTTGACAAGTAAATAGTTCTGGGTCTTAAAAAATTACTCAACAGAAAAAACTCTCAGTAATACTCTGGTGACAGTCTTCCCAGGTACATTTTTTTTTTCTTTCCAGACCAGTGTAAACTGCAAATGCAGTTGACATTTCATCATTTGCTTTCAATGGAGGTTATTATAGTTCATTGTATTAATGTGATTATACTAAATTTTGGCTCTTATTTAGAGTTAAATTAACTTATTTAATACAGCTGCATAGTTGACACTTAATAAAATTGCTCTGCATTTCAGTGAATCTGATTTTGTTCCAAAGGGAAATTTACTACATCTGCCAAACTGCTGGGTGAGGAATCCAGAAGAAAAGCAGTATGGACTCAGCCTTTCCCAGCTGTTTATAGATGCAGAAGAGAATTTAGGCATCTTGGTATCTCCACAGGGAACAAGAAACTGGGAGTGCCGACTTCCCTGATTACAAAGACTGCAGAAATATCAGCCTCTCCTTTCACTGTTTTTGAGAACATGCTAGGGCGAAGGAGTCCTGGCAGGGTAAAGGAGGATTGTGGTTTGGATCTTCTGTATAGAGATGTCAACTCATACCTGCTTGTTGTTGGGAGACTCCCAACATGGGGGAAATGCATGAGATGGCAGTGGCCTGAGTACAGAATTTTGTCAGGAGCCTAGCAGATATTTCAGGAACAAAGGTGTGTGCAGAGGAGAAGGCCTTTCCACTGTGTTTAGCTATGGAGGTCTGAGAGCTGAGAGAGAAAGTCTGCTACCTCTACTGCCCCATCCTCTGCCCACCACAGCTAGGGGAAGACCAACGGGCAGTGGTAGACATATCCGCACCTGGAATGCCAAGGATGCTGCACAAATAAGCCCATTGCTAGCAAGCATGAGGTCCCATCTGTACATATGCTCAACTGGCTGTTACTTCATTTCTGTATGAGAATCTAGGAGAAAGACTGCTTAGTTAATCGTTAATTTATTTATATCCTTGGGATAGGAGTCTCATTGATGCCCATCAATAAAGTCCAGCTATTTGAATAAAATGGGAAGTGTCAATGGTCACAGGATGCAGACTGCTGCTTCTTGACATTTGCCTGTCCCACCTGAGACAGTTGATGAAGAGCAAAGTCTTTGGAGGGATCTAGCAATCACCTTCCCTTACCTACATGGAGGTTACTGAGATGGAGAAGATGGGCTTTTCATGGGGGTGTGTAGCAGGATGGAGAAAGACAATAAGCATATGTTGAAACAAGAGAGGTTCATCCTGGACTTTAGGAGGAACGTTACCTACGAGGACAAGCCTAAAGCAGAGCAGGTTGCACAGAAAAATTGTGCGGGCTCTGTCACTGGAGGTTTCCCAGTCCTGTCTATCTCAAATCATGAGCAACATGGGTTGATCTCAGAGCTGATCCTGGTCTGAAGCCCCCAGGCCCCCTTCCAACCTCAGTTATCTTGTGTTCCTGTGACTACTTTAACACTCGCTGTTGGCAATGCATTTCTTTCTGGTGGGCTCAGCCTGATTGGAGCTTTGCTCCCCAGCCCCCTCCCTGTGCCTATTGTACACCCAGAGAAAACAAGCTGTCCTCTGGCCAAGGGTACTTAATGCTGTGTCACCATGTTTGGCAGTTGTGAGATTGCTTGTAGGTTCCAGGTCAGCAGTAACTCACCTAGAGCAAGATGTGGCACAAGTTGTGAAAGGGAAGAAACATGTGGCAGGCTAAAGGGAGCCTTGTAACTTCAGCACTGTAATTTCCCTCTTTGGCAAAACACACAAACATGCTTCTCCTTCTGTGTTACAAGCCACGTTCTGCCTTGGTCAGAAAAATAGTCCATCAAGCCCAGAATCTGCACTGCCTCTTAAATGAGGAGTCCTCTAAATAATCCTTTATATACCCATGACTAAAACCTATCTTGCTGTACAGAGAGATTTAGATCAAAACTACGTAAGAACCTTTAATCCTGGCATCTCCTATCTTTGTAAATGAAATGTTTTTTTCCTTTTTCAGCCTTTTTTTTTTTTAGATCCCATATTAATATTAATATGCCAAAGAATTGCATAACACGATGAGTGGCATTTGCAGTACCTTCTTGTGATCTATAAAAGAGGTGGGGGAGCAACATTTGAAGGTGACACAAAGTTATTTAGGTTAGACTGAGCCAATGGAGAGAAAAGAATTCCCCAAAGTGTTGCCCAGCCTGAGCATGTGGGCAGTGGGATGATAAAACTGTTGCTGCTTATTAATGCAAAATCAGGTCCAGTGGACAGAATAGCCTGAAGTACTCTGCACAGTGCTTGGTCCTAGATCACAGACAGCAAAGACAGGGAAAGATTGGAACATTCATCTGGAAGCTCAGTGTAAACCAGCAGTCAAATCACAAAAAAGATGTTGGGGTACATAAGGAATGGGGTGGAAAATCTACCCGACATGATGACATTACAGTGCCACTGAGGTTTAGTCATTTGTCTGGAATACTGCATTTGGTTCTGGTCAGCCTAATGCTCTCCAGAGACCTACTCAGAAGAGCTAATTTAGCCTAAGGAGCTTACTCTCCTGAAGATCCCTCTGAAGACTCTGGGCCCTCTCCTAGGAGGCATTTAAAGCACCTTGAGGTAGGTTCCTGTTCTCCACCATCCTTCAGAATAACCTGTTTTTCTCCAAACCAGAGGCTAATGCTAGCGCTTTCTCTACCAAAACACAGAGAAACGTAACACATGGTTAATGAAAATTGTTAAGGAAGTTGGAAAAAAAAAGAAAACAAATTAAGATTGAGGAAGCTGTTTGATTTACATAGGGTGCAACCAGAGGTATACAAGCTAAGGACAGCAAGAGCAGGTAGAGCTGGCACTTGTCCCAGCTTTTTCATAATAGGACAGTAAAACTCATCAGTGACACTGAGGGGCACAGGACGAGAGAGGATGGCTATTCTACTCATTGAGGGAATGAAGCTTCATTGCACTGAGAGCCTTGCAGGATTAAAGAAATGTCATCCATGCCACAACTAACGAGACTATCATCAGTTATGCTAGCAAGGGTTAAAAGACTGGCAGTCTCAGGGCTTCGGTAATTGTGCCTTCTTTCATCAATGAGTGGTTTATTCACCAGTTACCCACTCAGACAGATTTTGCATTTCTCCACAAGGCACCAGGCATAGCCACCCCTGGACACAAAATATCCCACCCATTGGATCAGTCCCTGTGATCTTCTCAGCCATTTCTGAGCCACAGCCACAGTCACTGGCTGTGCAGAAGGAAAAGAGACCACAGGGACAAGCGTGAACGTGCACCTGAGAGCAGACGGTGAGCCAGATGGCCATGAGTGAAAGGCTACCCATTCCCTCACCTTTCTAGTGGAGTCCCTGCCAGGCTGGGATCATCACACCCTGGGTGAAGTACAAGTGCTGAGAGAGACTACACAACCTCTTTTACAACATCCCACTGACCCTGGGGTGGATCAGCTGTACCTAAGCCATATCTAGCAGAAGTCTGTCTAACCTATTGTTACAAAGACTGGAAGATGAGGATGCTCTGCTCAGCAGGAGTGTGACACTTTTCTTCACCATCCTCACCACCACAGCATTTTTCTGTGGTAGCTGGGTTACTTTTTGCCTTGTCTTATCCACTACGGCCATTAAACATGGATGAAGAAACACAGCTCCAGAGAGATATTTTGAACATCGGGCTTTCTTACTTGCAGCACTTTTCCCCACATTTGGTGCTCTCCTATTGGCTCAAGCACCCAGGACGAAGAAGCACAGAAAGGTGCTGTCAGCACTGGGAAAGTTGTCTCCCTCTTACCTGCAAGGCTTTTGGGATCCTCTCCTTGAGCACATCTTTTCCTGCCGTTCAGCTCAGAAGCACGGGATACTCAAAGCTACGCAGTAAACAGCCCCACCAGCCTCCAAGCACTCCCTGCATCCTTCCCTCCCTCCCTTACTGTGCATCCTGTTTTGTTTTTTTTTTAAAAAGGGCTACAAGCGCACCGTGAGAGCACGACCACCACTCGCGTCTCCCTCTCCTGGCTCCCTTCAGCTCTGGTGCTCCCTGCATTTTACAGTTATTACAGACCACACAGTCTTTGGTGTAGGCAGCACAAGCACTAGTAGCAGGAACCAGAGTGGATCTCACATTTTGCCTGTTTGAAAGGCCAAGCACATTTGTGGTAGGACTGGTCAGTCCCTGCCCTGACCCACAGCACATATGCCCACACATGCACACACACAAACACACACACACACACAAACGTAAACTTGCGTGTGGCCCCTATGGTTTCTCTCGTACCTAAAATGCCTGTTTGCTTGTCATAAAAGGAAATTTGGTGCATTTGGGAAAAGGTAAATCACATCAAGCTGCATCTCATTTTTAAATATCGTGGAATTATAGATCATCTGACTATTTGGTTTAGTCTTTTGTCAGGAGTTACAAGGATGGTGATTATTTCTAATTCCCTGGCTCCACAATTCCCCGCCCCTACTTTTAACAGAAGCACTGTGTTTGTTCTCTTCTAGTCTTCTTCAAAAAAGGCACTAAGGTCTCTGAGCTTCTCAGCATCATCTGTCAAATTTCCTACCCATAGAGTAATTCTTCCCCGGGTTTCCCTTTTTGTTACTATCAAAAATGCCCTTAAAATGCCTTATTAGTATAAGCAAAGAATAAGAGAAGTATTCTGATTTTGTCTCTGTATGCGCATGTTAAGGTTTTTTTTAACATTCATTTTTAGATATTTGACCTAGTTTCTATGTTCTGTACACTCCCTTCTTGCACTTGAGATCATTGAAGGGCTTGCTTGTGATTTCACAGATATCTCTTACTGCATTTTCTATCCTTTCTACACACTTGGATATTTGGTGATTATGCTCCTACTGTCTTTTCTTTACTTATTTATTTTTTGTTTAATGAACCATCAACATTTTCCAGAGCTCTTTTTGATTCCCAGAGGAATTTACCTGCTTATATCCTCTGCAGCCATTTAAGTCTGCTGCCTTCAAGTCCTTTCCAGGTTTATGTTCTCCTTCCTTCATTCCCCGGGGCTTATAAATCCTGTAACTCTCTCCCCAGTATTGTCCTCCACCTTCACACTCCCCAGCTGTTCCTCTCCCATGGTAGGAACTGACTCCAGGGTCGCCACCTGGGAAGGTGCTTTCTGTACTGCTGCATTAAAAAATGCCAGTGACACACTCTCTGAGCAGGTTGTGCCCTAGTTTATCATGTTCTTTGTAGGTGTAGCAGTAGTTAAAGATCCCCGAAACCCAGTCGGACCTGCTTTTTTTTTAAAAAACCTATTCTGCTAGCAGCTCACAAAACAGCTTCATCTATCCGAGTTTCTTAGGTGAAAGACGAGTATAATAGACATGATTTTTTACCATACAATTTCCTGCTACCATTCAGAGATCAGGTCCATTGAGCTCTACACATTTTGTCTGAGAAGAAACGTACATATCTGGTTTTCCCTTGCCAGCTCATATTTCTCCAGTTCACTGCTTTCTATTTCTTCCTCATGTACACAGTCTCCTGTAGACTCTGTGGAGCATCCTAATGGGAGGGGAGGGCAGAGCTCTGGCAGTCGCTGAACCTTCCCTGCTTGTGAAATGTGAGAGTTGCACAGAGAAGCGCCTCTTAACGGGCAAGACCTCTAAAGGCGATTACTTCACCCTTCCATAAAATCATATAACTTTTGCAGTAAGATTTTGACCAACCTAGCAGCCATGATTTGACTATCAGGACCGCTTTATTGCCCATTTCTTTAATAGGCAGTTCTTATTCCTGAACACAGACAGTTTAAAATTCGGTGCTGAGACCAGACTGGATCACTAAGTTTAGTCTGATTTGATCTCGTCATCTTCATTTTGAATAGACCTTACAATCTGAAACAGAAACGTCATAGTTAAACTAAATATCAATAAAACTATGCGCAAACATAAAGATTAACTCATTCCAACTTGACTTTTCACTGCATGATCCTGTCCTCCTCATCCACATAAAATTATTCAGCCGCAAAAAGCCCTTGAGCGCAACATGACATTTACAACATCTCTCAGTATTTCTTGTTTATTTCTCATAAATTTCCTTTGATATTAACTTAGTCACTCAGCAACACTGTACAGTATACACATATATGACATGATTATCTCATATTCTGCACAACACATGTTAAAGTAATTAATTTTCCCTGGCAAATGTCATACCATTTAGTTCATTGTTAGGAGCCAAATATTTGTGCAACCGTTCGTTACAAATACATGCATAACTACAGAACACTTCAGCTCTGTGGTATTTATTAAGTGAAATTTAAAGTGACACTGTTGAGGCTGTTAAAGTCTCAACTTCCACAGTATTTTTTTGTTCCCGTTGAAATTCCTTTAGGGATTTGACCTCAACTCATTTATTTATTTGTTAACTATCCTTGCTACAGCATTTAACACACAAAACATATATGCTCACTGTGGTGTGGAACATGTTAATGTCCAGCTAATTTAATGCCATAGCACGACAGAAGGGTTTCATCTCTCATTTAAACCTTCTTTATCCTTTTCATTGACAGGATCTGCAGTTTGCCCCATCTTTAAGGTAGAACCACTGCAAATAAGAACAGGTACCTCCTTCATGAAAGGAACTGAATTTAATCAGAAGTTCAACTGGTCTTCAAGCTTCCTTCTGTGCTGACACAGGTTACCCCCAAACAGATAGACAAAACCCCATCAGGACAGCAGCTCTAATTTCAGCAGATGGAAGAAGACAAGTTAGCCATGCAGCATCAGGACTGGTAGCCTTGAAAAAAAAACATCTTGTAAGAGCATGAAACCACTTCTGACAGATAATGAAGTCTGCTTCTCCCATCCCCTAAATTAGGTCTCATGCATGCTCCTCACACACTGATACAAAAGCCCTTCAAAGTATATTTAGAGAGAGGAAGAGCAGCAGTGGGGCTGTGCAGTAAGAAATTGTGCTCAGAGACTCGACGGCTCCATTCAAGCTAACAGCTCAATAAATCCTATTCCCTGCAGACCACTTATTCTTCAGAGTGTTCAATCAACAGGTTTGGAAAGGGGGACCTGACACTTTTCTCACTTATTTTGGCCCTCGATGAGAAAAAGCAGCAGTGAAGAAAAGAAGCAGAACTGAAAGGAGTATAAGCGGGAATGAGGAGTAGAGGAAGCGCAAACCCAAGAAAGCAGAAAGGCAGAAGAAAGAAATATTGAGAAGACACAGCAGAGTGACAGCAAAGATGAGAGTGACTGGAACAGTGCAGCACCTTGGTGAGACTTCTTTCAGGTTATTGTGGGTAGTTACCTTTCTTCAAGGAAGATGCACTCAGAGTGGAACAGGCAGGGAGAAAAACCAGACCTGTGTGTTCAAAAGAAAGATGAGTTATCACTCAAGCAGAGCGCCAAAAAGTCTAGTTCACTAAACTTGGCAAAAAGCTGAAAGGAGATGTGATTGCTATCTGCCATTATGTAAGGAGTAGGCATCAAACGGCAAAAAAGAGACACATTATCCAAAGGACAATACCAAAACAAGGATGAAAAGGCTGCGTTTCCCATGAATGCCTTTAGGCTGAAAGTTAGAATAAAGTCCTAATCAGCAAAGAGATTATGTTGGGGTAAACCTCAATTCCTAATTTACACATAATTTACTGATTTCAGTCAGTTCTGAGAAGGTGGTATTGACTTAAGACTTTTGATCCATAGCGATGACCTCACTATCACTAAGACAGAGCTTGATTGATTTAAAAAACAATTTCTGGTGTGGTGCCTGCAATTGCCAATGTCTTGGTCTCTCAGATGGAGGGGATTGCTGTCACTTCCATTCTGTTATTATTCTGGCAGGCTTCACCAGCTTTGAGATCACTGCTTGGAAACCCAAAATGTACTTGCTGCTTTGATTTCTTACATTGCCTTAATTTTTTCTACGGACAATGCACTATCAAATTGGAAGCAGGATGGATGAGCTCTCAAAGCAGTTTTGATCTGTCCTAGATCCTCAAAGCAGCCTGCAAGGATAGCTTGAAAGCTTTTTATTTAACATAAGTGGCATTTTCTCCCCTCTCATTTTAATTGAAATAGATGCTGAATGTAGAGAAAATTGTATTGTAAGCTTGGTTGTAGAAAGCAAGTGTACTTCTAAACCACCCTTGATCAATAGCAGTTTCTGGTAATTGACTGCAACCTATCTATTTATTGCCATGGGATTTTTAATATTTTTGTTGTTGTTGTTGTTGTTTTATCCATCAACTGAAAAGCTGGAAAGTGGAGGATGGGAGGAGAAGGAGGAATTGATCAGTCATGCAGCCTCAACCAATGGCATATCCTCAAGGCAACTTGCAAGACTTGGACAAATGCCGACATAATTTTCCTAGGCAGAAGGAAGCTATCTGGTAAGTCTAGCTGAACAGAGACAGGGCTGGGGTTTTTGAGTGTCTTGTGGTGCCTTGTTGGCTGGATGGGAGAGCTTTGATAGTGGGCACAAAGATTCAAGCTATGGGCAGTGGGCACGAAGATTCAAGCTATGGGCAAGTTACACCACTGGTGGAAAGGAGGGAAGATGTGTATTGACCCTGACAATTCCATGATTCTATGATTTTGGCTGAGCCAAACCCCTTGCTTTTGCCAGCCAGGCAGTGTGAGAGCAAAAAGAGGAAAGCAGGGAAATGCCTGTGATGTGGATGGGTTCAGTCCCATTGACATCCCACACAGGGCAGGAGTAAAGAAAGGAAAACCAAATACATTCAGGAGGGAAATAGCTGCCTCCCTTCTTCATTGTGGCCATGAATGCATCCCACCGTTCTGCAGTGTCTGACACTGTCATCAGTATCACGATGCTGCAGTTGAGGCGACAGCGGCATTTCCCTGAGTTTTATCGCTTGTCTGGGGGTGGCTGTGCCCTTTTTGGCTGCTCCTATTAGAGTCACCACGCTGCCCTGCCATGGGGGCTTTGCGTTCCCAGGTGATTTGTCTTCACTCTGAAACAGGTGTTATCTGGAGGGAGGAACATGTGCTTCACTCTTCGTGCAGGTGATGACGAGGTAACTTGCCCGACCTCAACTGCGTTTTGACAAATAGCTATGTTGCTGCTGAGTTCTGTACTCACAGAACTGTATCCTGTATTCTCCTGTCAGTCTGTTAGTTTTTTCCCTACTCTTCCCAGCAACTGTATTAAACACGTGTCTATGGCTTAATTGCAAAAAAATCTGCATTTCGCTTCTGAATTAAATTAGAGACTTTTCTGTGAGGTTCATTTTACTAGCGTGGCTGCATCTCAAATCAGCCCACGTAGGGAGGATGAAAAGGAACTAAATAGCTACTCCCTACTGTAGATCTCACTGAATATATGCAGCGGGGGCAACTCAGAGGTATCTACCAGGCCCAGAATATTTCTTTCTCATATACTTTCAGAAGTGTGGGGAACTTAGGGAAGCAGGCCCTCATATTCTCCCTGACTTCAATGGCAGGGAAGTCAAGCTGATTGCAAACATCCCTGAAAAGAATCACAGAATCATTGAGGAATCACAGAATCATTGAGGGCTCACACCTTATGTAAAAGAGATGCGTATCAGATGAGTAGGAGCTTCAAAATGCTTTAAGCAGGCATGGCAAAGTGAAACATGCCTGTTGAGCATGTTCTGCGAGACAGCAAATTTCTTCCACCAAGTTTCCAGAGGCTGATGAATTTGTGAGAAGGGGAGGAAAACCAGCATTCTGCACGGCCTCTGACACAGGGGCTGCACCAGGGAGGTAGCACCTATGGGGGTGCTAAGGCTCCACTTTTCTCCCTGCCCAGTGCCTCGCTTCCCCGAAGGGCATGGCAGATCTGAGCGAGGTGACTCAGGTGCAAACACGACTTATTAAAACATGTTGAATTGGAGCAATTAGCCATGGAAAGGTCATTCCAGCTAAGGAAATCTTCCAGTGAGACCAGGCCAGATGCAACTGCTTTTCTGTTCTATCCCTCACAGCATCACCAGAAGCAAAGGTTTACGAGACACGAGCTGTGGAAATTCACGCTTAACACTTTGTCTTCTTGGGGGCATGGGTGGCTGCAGCAAAAATGCACCAAGCACCCATGTGGGACATGGCCAGAATAGACCCACAGATGCATTTGACAGCTGCAGCCAAAAATTAGGGTCTGAGTGTCATTTTCTGGCCACTGAAGAAGTATCTTCATATGCTATACGTTCACTGACCAGTGAAAACAAAATGAATGAGCTAATAAAAATCATGGGACAACACAGGAATTTGTATTTCTAAGAATCGACCATTGATGGCATCGCTTGACTCACACCGTACCACAATCAACAGCTGCATCAGGATTTGCATTTTTATCCCCTTGTGGTAGCTAGCTACAGGTAGGGCTGTAGCTCTTCCCACGTGTGTATGTTGTTTGATTCCTCTAATCCCATCCCCTATGTGATTTTGGCTATGACTGTTACAGTGTTCGGTATTTTTCTAAGACAGGCCTAAAGAGGAAGGTAATAGGTATTAATTTTCTGTTCTTAATTTCTGGTACCTAATTAAGTGTATGTCAGAGTTCAACTTTGTTCAAGTTTTAATGTGCTTGTATGATGATCCACATAGGGCTATAATTCACTTTAAACTAGGCAGCCTGGGAACAATCAAATTTTGGACAGCCCTGCATTAACATGGCCTGTAAAACCAGTCCTAGAAAGAGAATGAAGTAACACACGACGGAAGCAGAGGCATGTCTTCACAGTGAAGGGACACTAATATTATGCTGATTTTAGTCAAACTTTCCTGCTCTCCTCTTCTTTCCAGACTTTCCTATTCCAAACTGACACAACTTGGAAGTGGAAGACCTGATCTTCCACTCAGACAAATGGACTAACAAGAGCCTGGAGCCAACAGCATTTGGTCAGAGTAAAACCAAGTATTTTTTAAAAATTCAGCCTTTGCTGGAAAGCTTTGGGTTGCTCAGAAGTTTGCAGTTTGAATATCCTTGCTGATTTCAAGTTTCCTAGTGAGACTCAATCCCAATACAAAGAAACTTGAATCTCTATCTTTTTATCACAAAACCAGTATTTTCCATGTTTTCCCCAGCTTTAGCTTCCCTCCTGATTTCTTCCTCCTTTGACCTGCAGAACTAAGGCAGTCTTACGTACATTCACTGCTATTATCTGTAAAGTACTGATGGAATATACAGTTAATCTACTACTACCAACCGCTTGCCTTTGTTGTCATTAACAATCTTCATTTAATAAAAAGCTTTCATCAAAAATGGTTTTCCTGTAGTACTTTTATTTTTCCCAGAAAAGGCACTAAAACTAATTTGTTTTCACTTAGTCTGTATTCTTGAGTGAATATAGCACGGAACAGAAAAGAGAAACCCCAAAGAGAAGGTAATGTAGAAAGAAACAACTCTGTTCTAAAGTAGAATACAGTTGTTTTTTTCCCCCCACTTTTGAAAGCAAAAAGTATTGATGACTAGTAGAAAACATCTCAGTGCAACCATGCTTTTGCTGCACAAGGAAACCCCTCCCCTCTTTTCCACAGCTCTCTATGGCTTCTTTACTGGGGGAGGCAGAAGGTAATCCTATGCAGAAAGATTTGACCTGAAGGTTAGGGACAATTCACGGGATTTTCTGCTGGAAATGCACTGGACTCTCTACTGAAGCCCTGGACTTCACTAACCTTCCCAAAGAAGTGCTGCTGTTTCCTTTGCATGTTTTTCATGTACACCCTCTGCCTGAACTGCCCGAAATCTTGGAGCAACAGTTTATTATTGGCATCAGAAGAGTATTAAGACATTTCTACCACCCTGCTACGTAATGAGCCACAAAAACCAAATAGGACATACCAATTTTGAAATATAAATGAAGTGAAAAGGGACACTAACTCTTCACTATTGAGTTTTGATGATGTTTATTACTCGAAATGAGAAGTTGTGCCACTAATTGGAAGGGGCTATGGGGGTTCCACACAAAGTCATTTCAGGGGCTTCACTAATCTGAGAGAGACACATTGGCACATACACGTAATAAAACACACTGGATTCACATTCTGAAAATCCTCGCTCTGTAAAGACAGCTGCCAAAACAAAAGGTATGTTTTAGGAGTACGACAGCTGTCTATCAAGCAATGTTTGTTGGGTTGCATAAAGGCATATTGAAAGGATATCGGAGGATCACACGAATATGCAAGGAACAATGGGTGATGCTGAAGGCTTCACTCCCAAAGTACGGCAGTCTTGTATGCACTGCAATGACCCTTTCGAAATTTGCACCCCTTCCCTTCCCTTCCCTTCCCTTCCCTTCCCTTCCCTTCCCTTCCCTTCCCTTCCCTTCCCTTCCCTTCCCTTCCCTTCCCTTCCCTTCCCTTCCCTTCCCTTCCCTTCCCTTCCCTTCCCTTCCCTTCCCTTCCCTTCCCTTCCCTTCCCTTCCCTTCCACTTTTGGCAAAAAATAACAAATTAAAGAGTTGTCACTGAAATCACAGTTTTTGAAATCAGAACATTTCAGCCAAATCCCAGACCAGAGAGCAAATGCTGCACAAGCGCTCCATGGGAGCTGCACAGGGAGCACCTCCTAGACTCATTCCTAGACTCATTCCGGCTGAACACATTGCCCACGCTGTTCCACGAGGCTCTGTTTCAGGGAGGGGAGATGATACGTTATGGGAATTTCATGGCCTGGTGCATTCTAGAGTGTGAAATATGGCAGGGGAGATCCACTGCATCTACGGAATAAGGACATTAAGCAACTGAAGTACAGCTCCTCTGAGACAGCGTGATGGTGTATCAGAACTGAAGTTATTTGGGTTTCAGCTAACTATCTGTAAACTCATTTTTCTGTAAAATAGTAGTTCTAATTAAAAAAAAATATTCATGACCAGCTTTATGTAAAATGCAGGAACATACGGTAGCATAGTTGCTTTGGAACGGGCTTTCGAGGTGATCTGGGACGCATCCTCCTTTATTAACAGGGAAAATGTCACTTCCATTGAAGAAGGAAACAACCCTTCCCTCCCTCCCCCAGCCACCCATGAGAAACTCTCAGTGTGTTTTCTGTTTGAAATTTAAATTTGAGTGTAATACCACCCACTGTATGAAAGGAATGCGATTAAAATGATGGTTCCTTTTATTTTCAATTAAAATACATTTTAAAAGTTTACCTTCCTGCACTAAATGCAAATGCAGGTACACAATACAGCAGTGGAAAACCAGAAAGTGGAAACCCACTGACCTAGTTTTATCCATCCCAGTGGACTGAAATACAGAAAAAAAACCCCAAAACCAAACACAACAACACCACAAAAATAAAAAAGAGCATCCCAGCCCCCACTTTCCCAAGCCTGCCGTGGCCCCCAAAGTAAAACGTGCTGTATAAAAGCCTCAAAACGAAAAAAACACATTAGAAATTAACTGGTGCAGAAAACGGCAAATGTGGTGGATTTGCCCCACCCGTGACCCCGGTCCCGGAGCTGAATTTTTTGGGCGGGGGGAGACACCGCACCCCTGCGGGAGGGA
>NW_009693810.1:0-1095 GCF_000703405.1 Apaloderma vittatum
AAGCCTTCTCCACGTGCCTCCCTCGCCTGGCTGTGGTCTCCCTGTTGGTTAGCATGGGCATGTTTGCAAATCTGAAGCCCCCCTCCATGTCCTCCCCATCCCGGGACCTGATGGTGTCAGTTCTGTACTCGGTGGTGCCTCCAGCAGTGAACCCCCTCATCTACAGCCTGAGGAACCAGGAGCTCAAGGATGCTCTGAGGAAGATGATCACTGGAATCTTTTCCATGTTTTCTTCCGCACAGCATTCATAATGTAACTCAATGCAGGCCAAGTCTGCCCCCTCAGTTTCTTCTTCAAGGGGTCTCTAGATCATCTCAGAACACTCTCTTTTCATTCCCTCCAGCGTAAATGAAGAATGACTCTTTTTTCAGTGAAGGAAGGGAAGAAACTGGTCTTCCCCAAAGGCTGAGGGGAAGGGGAAGAGAGTCTCGACACAGCAGCACGTCCAGGGAGCACCAGCGCTTGTTGTCTCCAGAGCTGCTCTCTCCACTCCCACCCTCTCCTCCTGATCCCCTGTGCTGGGCTAAGGCCTGAGGACGCTGGCAGCTTCGTCCCCTTCCTGTGGTGTGGCTGTGGTGTGACCACAGGCAGGGACAGCCCATGGGCACATCTGGCACAGTGCTGGCATCTCTAACAGCATTTCCATCAGGGAAGGCAATCTTCTCAGTGTAGTGCATGAAGATGTGGGCACCTGGGAGCGGCTGCACCAGAGCAATTGTCAGCGAACAGCTCTCCTTGATGTGGTTGAACAGAACCAGTGTGCAGTGACTTTTGCTTTCCAGCTCAGTCTCTCCTAAGAGGAGGCACTTTCTGAAGGGAACAGTGTGTCTGTGCAGACGGTGCCTGCTGCTGGAGGGGAGAACGCTGGTGTGTGCAGTCACTAAGAGGGCTGGAGATGCAGAAAGGCTCTGGCTGGTCCTGGCTCCCGGAGTGACCGAGGCCACCGCTGGGACTCCTGTAAAAAAAAGGTGGGCCGGGAAGGAAAAGGGTCCAAGGAAGTGAAAGGTGGCGCCTCCAGTTAGGAACAGAGAGGAGAGTTGACCAGCAGTTGCATTGCATTCCATATACGCCAAGTTCAAAATAAAGGGAACATGA
>NW_009693811.1:0-8941 GCF_000703405.1 Apaloderma vittatum
GGACGAGCCCGCCGAGACGTTTTCAAAGGCGGCGGGACGTTACAGCCCCCAGGCGGACTCCTTCCAGCATCTCTGCAGCGGGGAGGAGGGAGCGGGCTGTGTAAGCGCCGGGCTAACACACCTGCTAGAGCCGGTGACGTTAAAACAAATCTTTTCCCCCAGTGAAAGTCCGCTGGCGGCGAAGCTGATGCGCACCGAACGTAAAGCGCTAAAAAACGAAGCTGATGCGCACAGAACGTAAAGCGCTAAAAAAAGCAGTGAAAGTTCGAGAGAGTGACCTTAAAAATTACGTGAAAGAAGAGAGCAAAATGAAGAGAGGAGAATAATATTTTCCACATTATCAGAAAAGATAAAATCCTTTCACCAAAGTGAAAATGGAGGGAAGAAATCTAACCTTGAGAGAAACAAGGTGGAATTATTGTCACTTGAAGTAGCAGCCTACTCCGGTCACTATTAGAGGCACAGGTTTACAATGGTCATAGCAAAGAGGTTCTTTGCAGACTGAACCTGTGTTTGACACGTACTAAAGGCTGAAAAAAACTGGTTAATACTCATGATTCTACGCACCAGGGGAGGTTCAGGCTGGATATTAGGAAGAATTTCTTTGCTGAAAGGGTTGTCAGGCATTGGAACAGCCTGCCCAGGGAGGTGGCTGAGTCGCCATCCCTGGAGATGTATAAAAGACTGATGGATGTTGTGTTGAGAGATGTGCTGAGAGACATTAGATGCTGTGTTGAAGGACATGGTATAGTGATGTTAATAGGGATAGGAAAAGGTTGGACTCAATGATCTTGAAGGTCTCTTCCAGCTGAAACTGTAACTGTTCTATGACTCTATGATTCTATGATTCTATGATTCAATTCTGCGTTTCTTCATAAACAAGAGATACTCTTGCCAAACCTGATTATTTAGAAGCAGTGAGAGAATAAAGAGATTTAAAAAATAGTTTAATTCAATGAGGCAATAAAGAAAGTTCTTTAAAACTTTGCTTCAATTCCTTCAATTTTTTTTTTTCAACTTAAAGGACAGTGTTCACTCCATTTCTATTTTGTTTATGTGTAGGTATACAACAAGCAAAATGTCAACGAATGTAAACAAAAACATTTTTAGGCTTGGGAGGAGAAAAACTGAAAAAGTAACACACTCATGATAAAATATTAGACCAAAATCTTCTTGGACAAATAGTTTGTCTCCAGCTAAATCAAAATTATCCAAAAGTTAAAGAGTACGACATCAGATTTTATTTTGATATGTTTAAAAGTAATTTAATTCAGTTTAATAGTATGTGTTTCCTAAATAGAATTAATGACCTCAACATGTATTTTTACGATGAGCAAATAATACCTGTGCCCCTAAAGAAATACAATATAAATCCTGATCTTGCAGATGTATGTTAGTGCTTAGATCTTGTGTAAGTGTGGAATCCCATCAGACAGATTTATCCTGTTTAGGCTAGGGGTATCCTTAAGGGTGCCCTCGTGAGGGCTCAAGCTGAAGCACCCACCACAGAGTGCCCTGGACAACTTCACTCTGCATCTTCCCAGATCTGGAAACGACACCTCAGCGCCCACTCATCCTTCAGGGGGGCACTTGCCAGGATCTTAAGGACTTGCCTACTTCTTTCCTCTGATGCTGTTGTGGGTTCCATGTTTTATACTGCTGTAGCCACATGGCCATGATTTTTAAAAATTAAATGCTGAGACATCATAGACCGAACAAGCCTGGAAAGTTCAGTGGAGTTAGGCTTGGCTTGGGTCTGTCCTGGTTTGACAGCACGAGGATAAAATCCTCTGGGGCTGCTGGCACAGTGACAGTCACAGGGCGGGAGGGAGGTAGCTGTGCCTGTGAGGAGGAGAGGATGGGTCAGGTGACCCAAATGGACCAATCACAGCATTCCTTCCCATGGTGCTCAGTATAAAAGGGCCCCTGAGAAGAGCCCTGGGGTATTTAGTGCCTGCTGGGCTGGGGGGGTTGCTGTTGTCCGTTTGTTGTATCTCCCTGTGCTACTGGTGTTCCTGCCTCCTGTTTTTGTGCTGTAGAGGAGCACTGTTTATCATCACAGGTTTCTCTCCACTGCCTCCTCAGGTGGGAACAGCACAGCTCCTTTTCTTCTTCTTCTTTTTTTTTTTTTTTCTTTTTTTGACTGTCACTGGGGCTCTGGGCTTGGTGATCCAGTCTGCTGCTGAGTCCAGTCTGGGACTTTTCTGTTCAGGACCTAATTGTCATCTGGAAGGTACAGGTTCCATATTAACACATTTCTTTTATCTTTGAATATATTTGCATGCTTGTATAATATCTGTATATAGTTTAACATCTTCATTGTTATTCTAAGTCTTATTTTCTTTTTCACTATAATGGTTCAAGTTGTTTCCAGCCTCAAATTCTTGCTTCCCTGGTTCCCCTGTTATCCTCCCCTGGGAGGGTGGTAGGGTATCACAGTGTCTGTCAATGTCTAGTAGCCAGCCCAGCCTTTAACAATGGCAGGATCCTCTACCCAAAAGGAGTAATCAGCCACTTAATAAGCCTCACCTAATGTGCTACATTACAAAATTCAGATGGTGCTACAGCTACCTACGCAGTTTTCCCACAACATCAAGATTCGCTGCTGGTTTTCTTGTTCTTTCTCGTAAGTACACAGCTTGTCATGGGGATACTGTATGCTGTATTAGCAATAGGACATTAAAATCTCTTTTGACTTTGGCAAAGAAGTATTTTGGTTGACACAGAGATGTACTAGGCCATCTAGTGAAATTAGCTTGCACCAAACAAATATTTTTTTTGGACCAAAACTCTTAACTGTCCTAGATCTATTATATACCTGATTTCCAAGCAGTCAGTACAAGCTATAGTTGTTTAATCCAGGAAACATCATTGACTGATACTGTCCACAGGCAGCCTGTCAACTCTGAACAGCAACATTAAAATCCTCTTCCAGTTTAATCTCTGTTGTTTTTTTTTCATAGGCAGTCTTGATGACCCAGTATGACTTGGAATACAACAGAGGAGTCCTTAATTTTTAGGACATGGCCTACTTGGCAGGAAGAGACTATGGATACGTATCCCTTCTTTAATGACAGTACTGCTGGGGCAATTTGCTGCAACCTCTTTTGTGTATCCTCTTGCAAGCCCGCTCTCCTCGACTTTTACTCTGACTTCAATGTTAGTTTTTATGCATCAGTGTGCGTGGACTAAGCAAAGGAAAACTATTTTTATGGGTAGGCAGATAAATAGTCACAAGATTTGAGTAATTTCACTGGGTTTCCATAAAACATGTCACATTCATTCATTTGGTGTAATAAAGGTATCCTTAGGCTACTTATCTTTACGAATAGGCTACCCTGCATTAGCTATTCCATAGCAATTGTGTTTCAGGCTCTTAAACTAGATGAACTGTTATTTGTTTCATTGCTCTTTGACTGAGGGCAAAGTATTTTGAATTACCTTTTATTCAGTAGGAAAAAAGAGCTTGCATGTAGATGTTGGTGTTAGAAAGGCTGGCGTTCAACTGCTCTGTGGCAGGAATGGTAGTCCAGAAAGTGTTAATAGAAGGAATAACTATCTTCCCAGCTATTCTAAGGGATCAAAACCAGCAACTATTGCAGACCAAAGAAATTGCAAGCCTGATACTGAAGTTGTAGATGTTCTGAGCAGATGCCAAAATGCATAAGAACTGCTTAATATACGTTTTCTGGGTTTGAATCCTGAATAAGAAAAGCAAAGGGCTCTTCTTGTTCAAGGGCTTATAGCCTTAAAGGAAACAGGACAGAACATGCAACTTCAGCCTGGGAAGAGCTCCAGGTCTTGGATGCACTGCCTCCTGGGCTTTGGACTTGGTCTGCATGTTCTGAGCCAAGAACATGAACAGTAAGAGTTTGGAGAAAGGACTGTTGCCAACCACATGGCATTTCCACAGGCTTTGCTTGGAAAAGTTATGCTTTAAGCAAGATGATGTTGTTTATACTGTAGTTTCTAGAATGTTTAAGGACTTTGCTGGCTAGAAGTTTGCAATCACGATGTAGTTGTTTCATTCTGTCAGGGCTCTGCACTGGCCAACCTACCCATCCCAGAACCACACACAAAATTTCTGATTAGGAAGTTCTTCACTGAAAGGGTCATTGGACACTGGAACAAGCTGCCCAGGGCAGTGGTGGAATTGCCACCCTTGGAGGAATTTTAACAATGTCTTGATCGGTTTAATGGTGACCTGGCAGTGCTAGGTTAATGGTTGGACTCGATCTTAAAGGTCTCTTCCAACCAAAGAGATTCTGTCATTTATGAATTGAACATACTCCCAATTCCCAGTCCTGCAGCCCTGTCCTGCTGGCTAGTTTTCCTGGGCAGACTGGACTGATGTGGAGGGTAGCATTGTCTCTGGTCCTCTCTCTGGTCCAGTTTCAGTGATAGACCTTGGACCTACATTGTAGTCTTGTCTCCAGGTTTCTCTTGTTCTTCCTGTCTGGACCCTGGATCTGATTTTTTTCCTTGCCTTGTCAGTAGTGTCAATACCACCAGTCTAATACTACTAAGAATCTGCAGGACTGTGTCCTGTTGGCAAGGTCACTTGTTTGTTCTGTGGCCATGCTTGGGTCCCAGCTCATTGCTCCTCCTAGAGTGGCCTGACAGGGCTGCAGGCGCTAATGGGCCTGACTCCCCCAGCCTGGACTCCTCTAGGACCTCCCCAGATCCTGCCCACAGCTTGTCAGCCTTCAGACCCATCAGTCCCTGCACCAGTGCCACCACACTGCGGCTGGTCACTGGTTCCTCACAGTCCTGCTCTGCCTGGCCATGGGCCCCACTAAGCCAGGCCTGACATCCAGGCTGTCATCCTGACCCAGGCTTGGCCTGTCCCAATCACAGGGAGATGCCTGGGGCTTGGGGTGCCTCAGAGCCCACCGGCTTCTGTTGGGAGGGAATGGGCTGCCAGGCCCTGCCTGCTGCCACAGAGGTATCCCCTGTGTCTCCTGGTTGCTTTGAGAGAGCTGCTAGTCTCACTGTGCTGTGCTCAGCACCTTCTGATCCTTCTGGTCAACATTTTCCTGAACGGGCAGGCAGATGGTGGGATGAAAAGTATGTTTGTAACGCTTCAGATAACCCTGGGCTAGAGAGGTCTGTGAACTCTGGATCAGAATTTAAATTCAGAACAGAAAAGCACAAGTAGGTACATGCAATGAGACACACCCTGCACGCACAAAAATGGGAATATTGTGCACTTATCCCACTTTGCATTTACAGAGTTGCCTGGAATACTTTATTTGTCAGGAAAGAAGTGGACAAACTAGGGATTATTCACAGGATAGTAAGGAAAACAGAAGGTTTAGAAACATCTGTATTGAAGGAACACAGTTGCTTAGCTTAGTCAGGACCACAAATATCTTAGGCTGTAAAAAAGAACAATAATCAGTAGTTCTGACCACATCAGTTTTGAAAAGTGACAGCATCTAGCACATTAGAGTGACTGGCAACTTTCCACTCTGTGTAAAATATTAATAAATGTTCCTTTTTTATACTAATAAATGTTACGGTATTAAAAGTACCACCAACATCTGTACATCCATAATTATAAACATAATCCTAAGAACAGACATTCAAAATCCTGTATGCCCTGTGGACAGAGAAATGAAGCAGTTTTAATACAGTAATATGAATTTATTTAACAAAACAATTAAATTATTATTAATATCAATATATTAACATTGCTTATGCTCTGATCCTAATAAGCAAATAGAAAAGATAAATCCCTTGTAAAACTGCAGTATACTACAGATTTTTCTTCCTGATGCTTTTGCAAAGACATCTGCAGGTTCCTATTTAAGCATGCCAGAGACTGACAAGCATATTTTTCCAATGTTACAGACACTCCCTCTAGTGACAGCTAGTCACTCATTAATACCTGTCATCTCAAGCACTGCAAGGCTCGGAATTCCATTGGTTTTGGGGTAATTTTAAAAGAAGTAACATTATTCTCATCTGCCAGATTTTATATGGTATCTCAGGTATCTTTGCACTGCTTATACGGTTTATATACAAATCAGATAAACCACAACAGGTTCTAACAATGAACCAATTAGCTCTAATTGGTGTTCCACTTAAACTCCTCAAGGGATTACTAGATATCAACACTTAAATCTTGTAGTACCTGTATGCGGAAGTGTTCAAACTGGGAAAACAGTTCAGTAAAAAGTAAAATAAAGCCTTGGGTGGGGTTTTTTTGTTATTTTTTTTTCTAATTAATCAACATGTTTAGCCATTCTAGACACTTTTAAGATATGCCAGTTACTACCTGTTTCTATTTCAGTATCTGAAATAATCTCTGGTCTGTCAGAAAAGATTACATTAGACGTGCTGCTTTTACACAGCACCACTCATCAGACCAAATGTTTGACTAGCTACACGAAAGAATGTTATTCTAGGTTCTTGAAGATTTAAGTCTATATAACCAATTTATCTTTGACTTCAGGAACAGGTAGTTATGAAGTTTTATGGTTATGGGATCTTGAGGAACTCTTATGCTTCTCCTTTTGCTTTATTTCATGAAAAAGCCATGAAAACAGTTATGAACATTTAAATACTCAGTTGGCTGAAGACTAAATAGGATATACTTCTGTGTAAAGCCTCATAAAGCCTGAGGTTGTCAATTCTAAGAGTGCTCAGAGAGAACAGTAAGATTAAACTATCCCTTGGACTTAAGCAATTAGTTAAGAACTATGAAAGCTATTTTCAGGCAGCTAAGACTCAGTCAAAGAGAGCATTCAGTACTTCAGCGTTTTGCATGTCCTCTGTCACCAGATCCACTGCTCCCATTTGACAGTAAGCCCAGATTTTTATGTCTTGCTGATGCTACTTATGTACTTAGAAAAGTCGTTCTTACTGCCACTGACATTCCTTGTCAGACTGGGGCACAGAATAGAAGACATCTTCTTTGTTTACAGTTAGATTTTTTTCTTTTTGATTGCATTTATCCTAAAAAAAGCTCTCAGTTTTGTTTATTTTCTCAGGTTTATATTGTCCGTGTCTCTTCATCTAAAGTCAGCTCTATAGACATCTTTCTTTGATTTCATTCTCTTCCACCTTCATCTCTTGCATAGGCACCTACAACCAGAAATAACATCCAGCAAAAAATTTATCTGCCCTCATATTTGAGAGTTCAGGCAGATCTTGCACTTTTCTTTGACTTAGGTCATGGCACACACCTGCTTTGATACAGAAACCAGCATGTTTTATAGAGAAGTGTGGCTGTTTATTACAGCAGTTGTAAATCAGAGCTTCCTTTTAAGCTCACTGACTTAGATGACAATTCATCTTGCCCACAGTGCTGCTTCTTGTGCGTCTGTGATACCTGTTCACAAAAGAACTAATTTTCTGAGCCAAATAAAGGATGACTCTTTTAGCCATTTATTTATTTAGGGTTTAGTTCTTATCTTTTCTTTTTGTTGCCTTATGAAAGAAATATCTGAAAAATCTCCTGAAAGCCATAAGAATAATGACTCGTCATGGGTAGCAAGTAGTGTAGCATGAAAAGATACCACTAGTGACAAATCCAAGAATTAAAAAAAACCAAAACAATTTAAGCCTAAAAAAAAGAAATTATCTAAAAAAATGTTACAGTCCTTCTGGATTTTTCACCGTTAAGTTCTGCATTCTTAGGCTCTCTGTACATTTGTTTATATACAGCAATGTTACGGGTCATAATAATCTTTCCTTTAAAAAAACCACCAATTACCTTCCTTAAATATTTGGGTCAAGGGTCACAGTATCATTAATCCGACAGCAGTAGCCTCAAGTAGTAATACCATGCTGGCCTCTCTAAATGCAAGCGCTGTCAAGTGATTTTCTCAGCACAGCACTTAAGATGACAGAATGCTAGGATATATATTTTTTTTATTTCATATAATAGCATGAAAGAGTTCTGTTCTTGTAAAGTTAAGCAACTTCTGTAGAGGTTTGTCTACTATATTCGTTCATTATGCACAATTAAATGGCTTCTCAACCATTTGGCAATGATTGCCCCGGGCACCCTGTTCTAGGCCCTTAAATTATGTAGCCATAGAGTACAGAAAAACAGTATAAGAAAGACATTGAAGTACTGGAGTGGGTCCAGAGAACAGGAATACAGCTGGTGTGGAGTCTTGAGAACAAGTCTTTTGAGGAGCAGCTGCAGGGACTGGGGTTGTTTAGTGTGAAGAAAAGGAAGCTGAGAGGAGACCTTATCATTCTCTACAACCACCCGAAAGGAGGTTGTAGCAAGGTAGGTGTCATTCTCTTCTCGCAAGTAACAAATGATAAGAAGAGGAAATGGCCTCAAGTTACACCAGGGGAGGTTTAGATTGGATATTAGGAAAACTTTTGAGGCTGAAAGGGTTATCCAAGACTGGCACAGGCTCCCCAGGAAAGTGGTTGAATTGCCATCCTTGGATGTGTTTAAAAGCTATCCAGACATGGTGCTCAGGGACACGCTTAGAAGTGGGCCTGGCAGAGTCAGAGAGGGGTTGGGTTTCATGACCTTAAAGGTCTTTTCCAGCTAAAACAGTTCTGTGATTCTAGAAAGAAAGCACTTTTTGACACATACAGAAGTAAACTTCCAAGTGTCATAGATAGCACATTTGTGAATAGGGAGATGCCTGGCTTCAAGAAACAATAAAATTTAAAGAGACAGGAAAAGCTGTCTTCCTTGCAAGAAACAGCTGGTTTAGGTAGCCCAGGGGCATCTTTTCTCAGTGGGTCAACCTCACCGGCGGGCTATACACAGCTGCTTTCCCAGGGCAGCAGCTTTTGTTTCTGCTTCTCGTGTTTATTTAGCTGTAGTGTTTGTAAACGCCAACGTGTATTTTGTAAAGGTTTACCTTTTAAAAGCTTTATTGGTAAACACAATCAGAGCTGAGCGACTTCCTCACCCCGCAGGGCGGCGCCCGGCCTGCCCTTACCGCGCCGGCGGGCGGGCGCG
>NW_009693812.1:0-800 GCF_000703405.1 Apaloderma vittatum
CTCATGGTGAAAAATTTTCCTCTGGAGTCCCATGAGAATCTCCCCAGGACCAACTTGTATCCATTACCACTTGTCTTTTCCATGTGACTCCTTGTAAAAAGGGAGTTTCCATCTTCCTGGTAGCCACCCTTTATGTACTAGTGCATGGTAATAAGGTCTCCCCTAAGCCTTCCCTTCTCAAGAGCAGGTGAAGGGTCTCCAGAACAAGTCTTATGAAGAGCAGCTGAAGGAACTGGTGTTGTTTACCCTGCAGAAAAGGAGGCTCAGATGAGACCTTCTTGCTCTCTAAAACTACCTGAAAGGAGGTTGCACTGAGGTGGGGGTCAGGCTCTTCTCTCGTGTAATAAACAACAGGATAAGAGGAAATGGCCTCAAGTAGCAACAGGGGAGGTTTAGGTTGGATATCGGGAAAAATTTCTTCACCAAAAGGATTGTGAAGCACTGAACAGGCTATCCAGGGAAGTGGTAGAGTCACTATCCCTGGAGGTATTTAAAATACATATAGAAGTGATGCTTAAGGACGTGGTTTAGCGGTGGACCCGGCATTGCTGGGTTAACAGTTGGATTTGAATTTAAAGGTCTTTTCCAACCTGAACAATTCTGGGATTCTCTTCTAAGATGTAATTAATACGTTTATCAGCTTCTTCATGAAAACTGCCTATGTGCAACAGACAAAAAATCCTGGAAGGTTTATGGATAAAAAACCTGCAACCTCAGACTTAGGTTTAGTAATGCAGTAGTCTGTCATACTAGTGCGTAGTTAAAAAGAACCTCTTGTGAAAGTTTCTTTGTTTACTCTC
>NW_009693813.1:0-295 GCF_000703405.1 Apaloderma vittatum
TGTGGTCAATGGGGCAGAGTCCAGTGTCAGGTCTGTGTCTAGTGGGGTCCCTCAGGACTCAGTGCTGCAGCCAGTGCTGTTCAATATACTCATCAGTGACCTGTATGTGGGATTAGAGAGCGCTCTCAGCAAGTTTGCTGATAACACTAAACTGGGAGGAGTGGTTGACACACCAGAAGGCTGTGCTGCCATTCAGCGAGACCTAGATGGGCTGGAGGGCTGAGCAGGGAGAAATCTTATGAAGTTCAAAAAGGGCAAGTGTAGAGTTTTGCACTTGGGAAAGAATAACCCCATG
>NW_009693813.1:491-55550 GCF_000703405.1 Apaloderma vittatum
ATCTGGAATATTGTGTCCAGTTCTGGGCCCCTCAGCTCAAGAGAGACAGGGAACTGCTGGAGAGAGTCCAGTGCAGAGCCACAAAGATGATGAAGGGAGTGAAACATCTGCCTTTTGAGGAAAGGCTGAAGGAGCTGGGTCTCTTTAGTTTGGAGAAGAGGGAGCTGAGGGGTGACCTCATAAATGTTTCTAGATATGTCAAGGGGGAGTGTCAGGAGGATGGAGCCAGGCTCTTTTCAATGATGTCCAATGACAGGACAAGGGGAAACGGGTACAAGCTGAAACAGGAGGTTCCACAAAAATATTAGGAAAAAAAGCTTTTTCCCTGTGAGCGTGTCAGAGCACTGGCACAGGCTGCCCAGGGAGGTTGTGGAGTCTTCTTCCTTAGAGACATTCAAAACCCGCCTGGACGCGTTCATTTGTGACCTACTGTAGGTGATCCTGCTCTTGCCGGGGAGCTGGACTAGATGATCTTTTGAGGTCCCTTCCAACCCATAACATTCTGTGATTCTGTGTAACCCCTGAACATTCTAAATTGCACCGCTCTGCATCCTCCAATTACTTCCACATGCTGCTTTCCATCAAGAATAAAGAAAAATACCCTGTAGGCAATGGTATTTCAAATGATTCATCACATCATGAAACGATGTACTATAGTGTCAAATCAGTGTAATGCTAAGTCACATCCTGACTCATCAAAGAGTCTTCTGTTTCCTGGTTCTTGTTTGTTCCTGGCCTTTAAAATATCTGCTCTTACTTTCTTAATATCTTCAGTAACTTTAGTTAACTCTTATTTAGTGTCCTCATGACATTTGTGTTTCCCACTGTTACGCTTCAGCACATATTATAGAGTGTAGGTGGGTTCTTGTAGTCACAACAACATGTGTGTATTTTTTGGACATTAAGAAGGGAACAAAATCTTCTCAGCTGTTTTTTAAACTCTAGCTAAACTCTTCAAAGAAGATGTACTACTTGTAGCTATAGACTTTTCTTGTTTATGTCCTTAAACCATCATGACTGCAGCGGTAGGACCGCAAAGCATTTTAAAGCCCTGTTGCTAATGTCAAATGCTATTTTAAGTCACTATGAAAGACTGAGAACAAAAATAGAGCTCTGGGTCATGGCTTGTATCTGTTAGAAAAAATATTTAACTTAATTTCCCTTGAAGTTTGTAAAGCAAAAAACAGCAACCCTTCTCTGCCAGGAATTTTTTTTGCTGGAAAAGAAATATGTGGCGGTCATTGAAAAGCTCAAAAGCAGGTGATTTTTCTGGAGTGCTGCGTCCGTGTCTGTAGGAGTTTTGTCCTTGGTTGTTTGAGATATGGTTCTGCAAAATGAAATGGGGAGTTCAAAGCAAGACAAAGACAAAGCTGCTGAAAACACAACTGCAAGCCCCCCTTAAGGGCCATCCTAATATTTGTTTGTGTGACTCTGTCCTTTGTTATGGCTGTTGCTGAAAATAGTGGTGTGTGTTGAGGTAAATCTATACAAGCAACTTTACATCCCTGGAGTGAAAGGGGCTTCTGTTCTTTACATAGCCTCAGGAGAAGTTGAAATACAATTTTGTATTCTACGTCTTTGAGCAATTATTTGAATTGTTCTCAATATCATACAGTATTTCCATGGCTAACTTGAAAAACTGTTCTATTATCACCACAGGAAGTAGCCTAGAAGGGAAATGCTACTCTGTAATAAACAAGACACTGCCTGGCATGGCTGTACTCAGATGAAGAAGGAAAAGAAATCACTACACAGTTCAGCAATACTTAAAAGAAGCAAAATGATTCCAATCTGCGCAGAATGTCACGGCTGTTCCCAGAAGTGTCACAACATGGGAGCATGGGAATACAAGATAAAGCTCTGCTGAAAATGGTTATGTCTCTTGATAGCTTTAGTCAGCTGTGGCAGGAAAAACAAAGGCATTTCTTGCTGTGCTGCAGAACTGTATACTGGGCAGTAATAAAAGGAATAGAATTAGGAAGTCACACTGACATAATAATGCAATGTGAATTTCATTTGTTTCAGTAAAAGCATATCGAATTCTCTCTGTCGTACAACGATTTCAGTTATTCTTTAAAGGCAATAATTTGAGATTCCTTGATTGAAGGGTAAGTTGCAGTAGTTTGAAAGGTAGAAATTGCATCATCACTGCCTAAGAACATGGAGAAGGCTAAGTTAAGCTTTTCAATAAGAAAAGAAAAAAGTATGTCTTTAGCTTCAGAAAAAATTGTTTTCCGTTAATGGTACGGATAGTTAAATATTTTACTCGAAAAAGGAGATAGGAGAGGTTGAGAATGGCATTTTTAACAAATTTGGATGCTGAGCCATTATTTTCAGAACTGAAATAATTTGATTTTCAAAATTCATAAAGTCTGAGAGATCTCAACTGTTTATAGTTCAGTAGAAATATTAAGACTTGGAAATTACTACTTAGAGGAGATACAGATTAATGCTAATAAACTAAATTGAATGTATCTGAAAAATAAATTGGTTAAAATGACAAGAACTCATGCTGAAAGGGTTCGGAGGAAGTTTTCCAGAAGACCTTAGCTAGTCTGATTCCTCAAGGCCAGATCATGGAGTTGTTCTGGTTTAATGTTGGTGTATTAACTCATATGTTCATTAGAACTAGTGTTGGTGTTTTTGAGAGGTAAGGCAGTGTGGGGAATTTTGCTGGTGGCACACTGTTAAAGGTACCATCAGTACAGAGGAGAAACTTGGTATTTTTCAGGAAGAACCAGGTGTCCTGAGTGATCCTGGCGATAAAAAATTGATGAAATATAATCATGAAAGTGTAAGGTTAAATAGTTAGTAACGTATAAGCAGAATTTCTCTTATATCATGGGAGCTCATTAGTCACAAATTATTAAGGATGAGAAGGATCTGCATCTACTAGTTGCTAACACAGTGATTAGGAGCTGCTCCTATCATGTTACTATTAAAAAGGCAAGTGAAATTCTAAACTAGTTTTGACAAGCTGTTTGCAGAAGAGCTAGTAATGCCAGAGGATATCTCACAGGTTCATCTGGATGCTGTGTGTGTCATTCTGTACACCTGCATGTTAAAACAAGGAGAATTTAGGGTTAAGTAGGTATAAAGAAGAAGACCAGAATAACCAAAAATAAAAGGAAAGAAACTAAGGTGAGCTGGCTTTGTTGGCCTGGCAAAATAAACACTGAAAGAGAATATTATTTATTGCTGTGAATTAATTGAGCAGCAAGTACCAAAGAGCCTTTAAAGTTAGAAAAAAAGACTTACAAGAGAAAATGTGTATAAATTAATGCCTTTAAATAAAAGTATGAAGTTTAAAAGTGCTAACAGTAGGGTTCTGGATTATCCTTCTAATAAAACATGAAGAAGCAGCACAATTACTGTTTTTAAGGCGCAGATTTATTAGTTTATGAGGTGGATAGAAGTGGCAAGAGGGTACTTGACCTGCTTGGAAATCGAGGGTGCATCTATTGTAACATCATGTTTGGACTTAGAAGTGCACTTTTGAAGTGGGCTCCCCAGCATCCCCAGGGCTGTGCTTTGTTTCGCAGCGGAGCAGTCTCACAACTGCGCAGTCTCCTTTCAGATGAACTTGAACTTTGTGCTGCCGCTGCTGGTGGCTTCTCAGTTGACAGGACCAGGCTGGAGCTGCTGGGAAGTAAAACCCTGGGAAGTGCATATGCTGTGGGTGTCAGGCTGTTAGCACAACCGTTTCCCTGTCTCTGCTCCTGTTCCTGTAACCTGACTGAAAAGGAAAAATGTTGAATCTCTGATTCAGTTTCTGTTAGATTTCTTGCTCATAACTCAAAAGGCTAAAATCAAATCCACCTTAATGCAAAGGAAGGCATTTTGTATTTATTTATTATATGTTAGTGGTTTACTGGTATTTGAAAAGTAGGAGAAGGACTGAAGTTTTTAATGTGTTCTACAAAGAACCGTCTTTGTATATATAAATGTATTTATACTCATACACATACACTGCACATACATATATATGTGCACAGTATCTTGCAGAGCAGAGTTCTGTATCTGGCTGCAAATGCCATAAAAGAATGGATCATTTATATGGTCTTATTTATAACTTTTTATTTTGTTTACAATGTTTATTGCATGCCAGTATATTATATTAATTGCAAGGACTTAGCCCTCGTCACTCCATTAGGAGATCACAAAGTCTCAGTCCCCAACTAACTTATTGACTTCCAGAATAAAATAGTTTGCTTGACATTGTAAGATAGTAAGAGCAAAATCTGGCAGCCTGTGGCTAGCCGGTAACACAGCAGTCCACAAAGATTAAGAAAATCATCTTACACATATGTACAACTTGAATGATTGGTGCTTAGAGAATGCCTGGTCATGTGAACTACACTTAAACATCTCACTGCCTTAATTTTCAAAGGTACACACAGTAACTATAAAAATAGTTGCCTATTTAGCTAGCTAAGTGTGAGTAAAAGAAGCCTTTTTAAAAAACATCAAGGTTATATTCTAGCGAGAGTGCATGTCTGTCTCATCAAAGCACTGCGTATGTATGCCATAAGGTTGCTAATGTTTGGTATTTTACTACTAGGCAGCAAGAAAATTATGTGGGTTCTGTGAGAGGTAGATATATATGTCTGATAAAACTTCACTTTTTCAATACTTAACTGCCATGTAATGTTCATTCAAACATTTAAAACCAAGAAGCACTGTGCAAGCATTCCCCACGCTCAGGTCGGTGCCGTTAGCAGTGAGTGGTTACAACAGGCTTGCAACAGGGGTGCCCAGAGTGTGAGGAGACCAGCTGTGGGGTTCTGCTTTGGGTCAAGCCATCAAAGAGCTTCTTCTCTTCTAGCTGGCCCACAGAGCTTGCTTTCTGCAAATCCCTCGGCCTGACTGGCTCCCCAAACCAGGAGATCAGCAGGTGATCTTTGTTAACATTGAACAAACAGCTTCTTGCAAACCACTTGTAGGATAATGTGGCCGAATGCACAGTTGCTCTTGGTGGCCCAAAATGTTTCTGATACGTGGACAAGTAAATCGAAGCGCTCGAGCAGCTAGTCAATTTATCCCCTGAAATGTCTGTGATTCCTTTAAAGAAGAGCTTTGTTTTTTTGTCAACAATTGATTTTAAGCATTATTTCTGTCTTGAGAAATGATTAGACTCCACTCTTCTGCTGGGAAGAGGTTGGTAACACAGGCAACCACAGAAGGCTCTGGGTTTGCTGGAATGCAGGCTGTTTCTAATGGATTCTTCTGTTTCTTTGCAGGTTATATTACATTTTTCAAGTATGCAGCTTTGGGAATTAAAGAAAAGTAAATATCCCACTGAGTGGGAGAGATTAAAACAGCATTTAAAATATATCACAGAATTTTAAAAGGTATCACTCCTTTATGTATCTGGTGCTTCAGTATGTTCATCAGGAAGGAACTGTCATTTATAGTAACTAAAAAAGGGAGCCATCTCAGTCAACTTATTTTGGGAATTACTGCATGCAGGCCTGCAGGCAAGCATACACCATACCGAATAAGCCTTTTCTTTCATATGAGGTTGTCAGGGCAGCGCCTGTATTGGTCAACAGCAGATACCCCAAACTGATAACGGTCACTGTGCAGTTAAATCTGAGTCTTGCTGTCAGAGGGAAAAGTCTTGGGAGGCTTTTAGAGATCTACAAAGATAGCAAAACCTTCACTCAGTGTGCAACTGCCTCTCAGCTGGATGCCCTGTGATGGGCAAATTGTTTACTAAGGATTGCTGAATCTCATAATGCTAAGCTGCATTCAGTCATCCAAATATTTCCAATACTAATTTTAATGAAAGGTGTTCAGCTGTCAAAGCTTCCAGAGCGTTCACATCAAAATCTGACAGGCTTGGGCTTATGGACTGTGGCTTGCACCACAGTACCAAGGCACTCTCTTATGTTGATAGTCAAGATTCCTTTGGGAAGGTTATTAATAGATTTCATAAAGTGTTCAGTGTTTCTTTTCTCGCTTTCAGGCAAGCTGCAGGATGGCAGCTTGCTTTTTCTGTTATCTGGGGTGAGAGAGCACTGTGGTAAGGAGACGTTCTTTTGTATAGGGGAGCATTTAAAGAAGGTGGCCTGATACTACCATGTGACAGGGCCAACACTAACTGTCTTCTAGAACTTCACTTCAGAGCTAGGTTACCTTCACAGCAATAGTGAAAGGGGCTAAATGAGTAAATTTGAACCTCTGGAGAGCATTTTAACAGGGCACTCAGTGAACACAGATGTTCCTTTGGGCATTCTCTGTGACTGAGTCACAGCAGGGCTCAGAAACATGAGTATTTAATAAATGCTTCTAGTATTTAAAGAACCATTTATGTCTTTGTCAGATTGGTGTTCTACACTCCTACTCTACATTTTGGTGCTGTAAGAGCATTTTAGAGGCTAATAAGTGCTTTGAATTGCTGGTTTGAAAAGGACTATATGTTTATTCCTAGGAATTTGCAGTGTGGTAAACACTCATTACAACAAAATTAGAAAAGATCCTGTTGGGGATTGAAGACTATTCTTATGAATGCAAGTGGCCAGGCCAAATTAATCCCTCATCTAGCTTTTTTTTGTCATCAGGTGAAAACTGGAGAGGAAAAAAGTTGACTTAGCAGTGGTATAACAGATGTATACTGCCAGGATTCCTCGAGGCGATTGTTAACTCTGGGGCCTAATGCTTACCTTACCTGTGTTGATGCTGTTCATAGTCGCTGAAGTATGTAGGTGGGTGTAGAGAAGTGATAATCACAGGTTATCCTCTCTTTCCATCCTGAATACCAGATTAAGCCTTCTTTACATACCTTGTCACTGAACAAAGAAGAAATAGGAATCAGTCATAAAATCAGTAGTGGGAAGAATGCTGGTCTTCCTTACCTCCCAGCAGTATGGACATCTCCTTGTGTCATCATAGATCCAATCATAGTTTTTCTCCTTGTCCAGCTCAAGAGCAGTTTGAGCCTGTAAATAAACCACCTCTGAAACCAGTCTTCACTGGCTTTAGGAGCTGCACATTATTTTCCTTTGGTGGATTCTGCTAAATGAGTTCAAACTCACTAACCTTAGATTATCTAAAACTGCGCCTAAAACGTGGTACATACCAAGTTGTTATGATTGTACAGATAATTTCTGAGAATAATTAAAATGAAACACAGATGTTTCAAGTGCTTCTCAAGAGCCTTTAGTAACTGCTAAGATTTACTGAAATAATAAGAAATAAATCTTTTCACGTCTATATTTCTAACACACTCCTGAAAAAGTATCCATAAAACCTAAAATAAAGCTAGGTCAATACAGTGCCAGTGGGAGACAGGCTAGAATTATTATATGCTCTTTGTTCCTTGATAGCCTCCCACCAAGCCTAGTCCCTGTGCAAACATGCAGGAGAGCATCGCTGACATGGTAAACCTCAAGTGGAAATGGGGAATATGATAAAGGCGTTTCAGGCTTGTGAGTGCACTGAGCTGGTTATAGAGAGGCATATTAACCTCGGCTTATGAGTACAGAAAGGAAACATTTCCAGTTGAAATAAGAAATTTAACAGAGAGGGTGCCTGGTACGGAGAGGGGGAGGGATGCAAGGAAGACAAAGCTTGGAAACAGGGTAAGATGTTGAGCTATTTTATCTACCTATTTATTTATTTACCTCCTTTCAAGGATATAGGTTTACATTAAATATATGGATATAGGTTTACATAAAATAGCCTAATGCTGAGAGAAGCTGAAATAGAACTTGAGGCACTGATGAGATAGCAGATATCCAGAAGCATTTACAACCTTCAAACTTCAATGAATCCCTGAACTGCATAGGACAGGTACACAGGATTTCTTCATCTGATCAATGAAACAACTGATTGTGTCAATAAAAATATTTTGGTCCATCTCTGTTAAAGTTTTCAAGATAATAATAGGTTTTTAGTTTACTACTTGATAGTCTTTCATTGGTTATATAAACAAATAGTCAAAGACAAAGCAAACTGTGACATCCTCTCTTACAAAGATAAATAAAGATCAATCTTTTCTGACATTCTGCCTAATAAAAAAGCAGCAAACAAGTCAAAGAAAGAAAGTAAACAAAAATGTTTTTAAAAGAGAGAGAGCATAAGAAATAGGGAACAACTGTCTGGAAAGATGTATGTTCTTCCTGAAAACAAACAAACAAAAAGTATCTGCTGAAACTGACAGCTCTAAGTTTGAAAGATACTGAAAATATGCATTTTCTAGTGAATTTCAACATATATCGTCCTAATTTTTTCTCCCCTCTGCTTAGTTCCCTGCTTCTGAGCCCCAAACTCCTCTCAGTATCAGCATTACGAACTAAAGCAGATGAATTCACATATGAGTCTTTTTCTAAGTGAAAAAGGACTGAAAAAAAAGAACATTTCTTTCTCATGTGATTTAAAATCAGGTTTTCATTTCCTAGGGTTTGGTGTATATCTTGATAAGCATATGTTGAAGTAGGACTAAACTTGTGAATGTTAATTGATTAATTAAATTCCCATTCTGAGAAACTTAAAATTTGGGAAGAAATGGACGTGTGATGTAAAACTACCCTTAGGTACTTTTGTGAATGCCTAGCAAAAACTGATTTCATGGATCAGTTTGACCTTGGGAGAGTTAAAATAATGTAGGTAATATAGTCTTTTATGAAAGCATTGCTCAGAATATATTGAAATTAATCCTATCTATGTAGCACTCTTCAGTCTTCTTTTTTTTTCTGTTAATATTCTCTTTCCTTTTGGTTGAAAATTGCTCATACTCTATGCAGTCTTAGGCCATGTCCCAGTCATGAACTCATTTTAAAAAAGCTAAGCAGTACAACACTGCATCATTAGAATTACCATCCTTTTGAGGTAATATCTCTAATCAGTAAAGGTACCACATTGCATAGTGTGAATTATGCAAACTAATCCCTCATGTGGCAAACAATGAAGCATACATATAGTTTTTGCTCACAAAAGTAAATATATGTACATACTTAAGGATTTGCAAAACCTGGCATTATGTTATGGATCGGATCTTGGATTGAATTTCCACACATCATAAAGGAGTTACAGTGCTGGAATCCATACACATGTTCAATGGCTATTCCTTTTAGTGCTTAATCAAAGCATTGCTGATTTGACTTGGCTTGGGACAAGGGTACTGAAGAAGAAGAAATGAAAATCACTTCTGTCATACCTGGCTGTCAAAATGTTTTTTTTTAATACTGATGAAATTTCATTGTGTAATGAAGCTTCTAAAGCAATGAATATGCTTTAAAAAAATAAAATTTAAAAATAGCTTTTTATTAAGAAAAATAGGAAGGGATGAATTCTGAAAAAAAAATTCCCATCTCTTTTTTTCAGTCCTTTCTATACTGAGATATTGTTTTGTTTTCTTACAAAAAAATCTTTTCAATGTCACAGAATTCCAAACTGGAACAAAAAATTGTCAGTTTTCAGTTTTAAAGTGTGGAAAGTGTTCTGAGAAGTCCATGACAAACAAAATCTTATCATATCATGAAAGATACTGGTTTGAACTCTTACAGGAGATCTTCCTGATTCTCAAAGTGATGTAGAATGACATTGAATTTGGAGGTAAATGTAAAATAGTGATAAAAGAAAGTGCTGTTGACTCTAGATAAACTTGACAACTACTCTGAACCAATATTTAATGCAAATTTATCTTGATCTCCAAGTAAAGTTGCAGAACAAATAGATTTTCTGAGTATGCTTTCTTTTTTGGTAGTAGAAGTAACAGGTTGATATTTTAGCTATATTTTTCAGTAGAAGGTAAAATAAGGTTTATGTCACGAAATGTGATGAAATAAAACTTTAATTATTGAAAGGCATAAAATTAGAAGATTATGCAAGATCTTGTTCCAAAATTTTATGCTGGACAACTCATTTGCATACAGCCTTGCAGTTGCAGATTAGCGTTTTATTAGTATGGAAAGGCTGTGCAAACATGGATTTTAAGTTAATGTAATGCTTAAGCAAGTAATCAATTTAGTATATACATATATATATATATGAACATATATTCATGAGTATATGGAAGATAGCTGCAAGTTGTTGCTTTCTATTTGAACCACCAGAAGTTTTAGAACAATTAGTGTGATGCATGATGATAGAAACCAATTTTGTATTTTCTCTGCACTGGCTTCAGGTATGCTAATGAGTTAAGAGAAAATGTGTTGTTAATCATGCAAGAATTCAACAAAACACTGAGAAAAATACGTAGAAGTCAAGAACACCAAGGACAGTTCTAGATTTCAAACGTAGTCTGCACTTAAACTGTCATTACTGAGGTAACAATGTCAAGACTATTTAAAGAAAACTTTTTGAGGGGACAAAGGTGTCTGTTAGCTTTCAACAGAAACTGGACTTTGAGAAATTCTAGCAATTACAAAATGCTATGTTTTTCAAATATCATCCTGAGATACCTGTCTCTTGCTCTATTAATTTTTATTGATATCTGTATAGTAGTTTTAAGCTACTGTAAAATACTTTAAAAATGCATCGTCAATAGGAAGTAACATCTACAACCACAAGAAGCATCTGAAATGAGAGCTCTCCAAACACGATTACTGGACTAATCGAATAAATAGAAGTCGGATTGCTGTACAAAGTTTAGATGATCTCTTTGTTGGCTGTGTTTTTAGCCACGGTGTTGGGTGAAAGTTTTGACTCCCCCCTCTGATTTTACTCATGTATTTGTAAATTTATAGCTGAAGTAATTACAGGTGACAGAAGTGCAGCTATCTTCAGAATGTGATCTCATGAGGTTTTACTGATGTGCAGTGAAAATGAGTCAATGGCTTAGCCTTTCTTCTTAAGAAGTGTTGTGGTCCCAATGTCTTCTAGTCAAAGTATGTGGTATTTTCTCTAGTTTGTTGTTGCAGGTGTGATCTTAAATAAAATCAAGCAGTTAATTAAGGGGTGTCTCATGAAGGTTGTGCAACGGCTAAACAGGCTTGCCTTGACAAATAGCCTTCAAAGCTAGGAAGCCATTTGAAGATCTGGTTGATTACCTGATCTATCTTTTAAGCTTGAAACAATTTTGTAATTATGCAAGAAAATGAAACACTCTTTAGGCACCCACTGGGATTTCCTTTCCCTAGTGTTAAGAACTTCAAGGACCAAACTGCAGGTTATGCATGAGGTGTGCAGGAGATAGCGAAAGAACAACAAAAGTCCCTTTGTACAACAATTAGTCACGTTTTCATGTCTGTCGAGTCCCCTGAAAGCTGAATCAGTCACCTCTGTAAAGTATTGCTGCTCAAATGTATTTTATTATGTCTAGTGTCTGTTGAGAATTTGCAGTAATCTGAATGCATCATTCCCCTTTATATATTCCTACAGTCTATGCTTTGTATGGTTGGATGTGGTATGTTTTTCACAGCAGAAAGTTACATTAATACTTCAGCCAGGTAGATGGGTAGTTTACACATTTCCCTTTTAATGAGGACATCTAATGAATGGTCATTTATGATGTTGTGGTCGTTGTGCTCAGCCAAATCCATTACTGAATTTTCCTTATGTCAGATGGTTTTAGCCATCCCAATTCGGGGGACATCAATGTGCCTAATATTGGGGGAAATAGGAACAAAAAATTGAAGGAAAAATTAGTGTCTTGGGGGAGGCGATACAACTTGGTACTTTGATTAAGTTTTGAGTTTACAATTAAGAGGAAATTCTAGGAGAAAGGGTTAATTAAGTTTCTGACTGTAATGTCTGAAAGAATTTGGCACATATTTATATCCAAGTCAGTACTCCTGATAGCAAAAGCATCACCCAGAGTGTCTTAACTAATGCTTGGATCCCATTTATAATGTCTGCTATCATTGTATTTTGGAAAATACAGAAAAATCACTTGAAAATTATTTAGTATTTAGTTATCTGTAAGTGGAAATTTTTCTTTTAATCTCTGTACATCTCTTTCTATATATAGCAGTAATAGTATTTCTATTTTAATATAAGTAGTTATTTACATTTTTCTAGTATGAAGAATAATTGCTTGCTAGCTGGTCCATCCCAGGCATTGCCCTCTTCAAGCCAAGAATTACTTGATCTTGTCTTCCCTTTCTGAAAAACAGGCTGAAGACTTGATTTATTACTGAAGTGCTTTGTGTAGTGTTTGAAAGTGCATAATTTTTCAGGGACCATTGTTACTTATAATATCCTTGTTATAAAACTGAACAGTGAGGAAAGTACCGTAATCTGGAGATCTCACATGAATTTGCAATACTCTTTTAAGCTCTACAAGTAGCATCTGTGAGAGGACTTTTGCATATATTCCCTGCATAAATATTGCTTTTCTAAACTGCCTCCTTAATTACATTACAGATGAAACATCCTGAATGAAATCCTGGTTCCAATAAAAGCATTTATGTTCTTGATAACAAAATAACCCGGCCAATTTCTATGTGACCTAAAAACCTGAGGCTATAAATTAGTCTTAAACAATGCAGTGTGATGGAGAAGGCAAAATATGAAAAAAATTGAGCTTAGTATTGGAGCTGAACTGTAATGTGCTTTGGGTACAGCATCCAAAATTCTGTTCTTGTAGTATGTTTTTCACTAACTGCTTGGCACAATACTTCTAGCATAAAATACTGTTATGGAATTGCTTCTTTAGAAAATTACATCTGTAGGAGAACTGTGCTGTTTTTCCTAGTCAAAAGTCGAATGAAAAAATCTAATTTACAGACTTTTTTATTTTAGAAAATTACTTTTAGCAGTTTGCACAAAATATTTAAGCTTCCATGAAATCCAGCAAGCAACATTGTCTACCTCAGTTCCCTCCTTTAAAGACAGACACTGATATTGTTATTGGTAATTGATATTGATATATGCTATATGCATTCTTTTGAATCAAGCAAACATTAATCCATAGCATCAAAAAGAAGGCAATTAATAAGTTGCTTAGATCAGACTAAAACAGGCAATGGAAGAATATAATGGAATTTCCCAGCTTGTGTTTTCATTATTCATTTGGCATTTAGTGTTAATAATACATTGCAATGCAGAACAAGGTAATAGAGCTCATACAGTGCCTTATTATCAAGTATCCTCAAGGCACTTCACAATAACATCAAAAAGCAAGACCGAAAGACAATAGCTCATCTATAAGAAAGGATTAAAGCTTTTGTTTAAAATGTGATAAGGTGGGGTCCTATCAACTTCAAAAGAATTTAGTTTAGGGCTATGTCTGTCCCTTTCTTTTTTTGGTTTGTGTTTGTCTTGTTTACTCTACTTCACAGGAGAAATAATATAAAAAACAGGGAGGAAAACCAGCCCTTCTAATGGTAATCTGCCTGGCTGTGTTTGCAGAGTTGTGTGAAAAGGAGTTCAGTGGGAGTTCCATGGCAGTGCGCTGCCGTCTGCATGTTTGGGTTCGAAAGGAAGCCTAGGCTGTCACTTACTACACACTGTCTGTGGATAGTACAGTCCATGCAATAGATAGTGTATAATTTCATGGGACGATACAGTTTTAGGAAGTTGACAAATCCAGAAATTCTCTGATAAAGTCAAGGCAGACGCAGCTTAGTGCTCCAGGTCCAAGCAGTAGCGAGGCTGAGCATGTATTCCTGATACGTACTTGTGCAAAGGTAGGTGTAAAATGCTCATACATATACACAGCGTGCCACACAGATCAACACAGGCAGAAATATGCAGGATTCAACCAGAAATAAACTGCTCCAACAGCCTTTTCCTGTTCCCCTCTCTGGCTGATCAGGATCATAGAACAGTTTTGGCTGGAAGAGACCTTCAAGATCATCAAGTCCAGCCTTTTCCTTGCCCTATCAACACCACTAGACCATGTGCCTCAAGGCAGCATCTACCCGCCTCTTAAACACCTCCAGGCATAGTGACTCAACCACCTCCCTGGGCAGCCTGTTCCAACACCTGACAACCCTCTCAGTAAAGAAATTCTTCCTCATATCCAACCTGAACCTCCCATGGCACAACCTAAGGCCATTTTCCCTTGTCCTATCACTTGCCACTAGGGAGAACAGACCAACCCCCGCCTTGCTGCAACCTCCTTTCAGGTAGTTACTGTAGAGAGTAATAAGTTCTCCCTTCAATCTCCTGTTTGATGAGAGCATTATTGATAAATTCATATGTGTTTGCCATGTAGACTGGTCCAGCAGCTGGGCTTATATACACATGTGTCTTGCTTGCTAGCTAGTCTGGTTTGGTTGTTACTAGCAGTTACACACTGGTTTATGTACCGACACTAACTTTAGCTGCTGGTCCCCAGGGACTTATGATCCTTGATTCAGCTGCTGGCACTTAGACCTTCATGCACATACATGTGCACAGAGTGGGGATTTCCCTCACCCAGGAATATTTTAATAAGATGACAGAACTGACCATGCTGATCAGGTGCAGCGCATGGGCAGACAAACATGCTGAGCAGAAGCCTGCTTGCAAGAAACTGACCCCTTTTCCCCGCTTTTATTGCTCATTTCCAGAACTTGTTCCATAAGGTCTTGTGCAATCCCAAAATGCTCTTGCCTGCATCTCATGCTATGCCCCATGCCCCTCAGATTGTGAGGTCCTCCAGAGAGCCTCTCCCACTGACCCATGATCCTGTGTTTCCCAGCTGGACTGTTTGGGACAGCCCTGGGGAATGCTCAGGCAGGGGCTCCATTCCTCTGCCTGTGTTACTGAGGTTTCTCTGTCCGCTGATGTTCCTCGTTGTATGGACTGATGCTCTCTTGTGATGGACCTGGGTGGTGTTGGGGAAGGGTGGTAATTGGGTTAACCTTCTCCTGTTGTGCCTCTACTCCTTTGTACATCTGCAGGTGAGGTATTTATCACACAGCCTAACATAAAGGAACTCGTATTTTAGAGGTTTATTATACTTGGCACCGAATAGGAATACAAGTAAGGAGACAGGGGAGCAGGTCCAAGGTCCCACCCTGTCTCACACATCTGTATTAGCTTTACCCAGTACGAAACTGCATTCAAAGCTATTCTGCATGTTAGTGCTTTAGGATTAATGATGATGAGTCAGTCTACACTGCAACTGCAGCTCAGTTAAAATATACATGAGCCCCATTTAAATTAGCTACAGTCTTGCAAAAGTTGCTCGTGGTGATGGATAAATTCATAACTGGTTAACTAATGCTGCTGGTGACCTTGAGTAGTGCTACCACACGGACATAGAAAGGCTGCTGAAATTATCTTCATAGATCGTGCTGTTATGTGACATCTCCACCGAGTCAACTGGGGACAGCTTCACTCGCAAATGCATCTATTTAGCAACAAATGACATGAAGTGATTTGGGGGTTACCAAGGGCTTAGACCTCATTTTGCATCACTCAGGGAAGCTAGTATAGAGGCTTTGGCTGACTAATATCACGGAAAAGAAGCATCAGTGGAATAATTTTGAACATATTTTCATGGAGCAGAAAGCAACCGTAGATTTTCAATAGTCTTAGGTCCAGATTGCCAGTGTAATAAATTTTTTACAGTTAGCCAAAGTACAGTGAGGATATAAACCACATTTTACTGGGCACAAGCGTATTTAGTCAAAATACTGTTTACATGGGTATTGTGGTAATTGAATGAATGAGATCAAATATAGAACTGCTTTCTATTTAATTAATACCCACAAGAAGGTAAAAGATTTTATAGCCAATATATCAATCTTAATTACTCCATTTTAGCCAGAAGATTAAGCTGGGCTCTGCATAGATGTCTAATAGAAATCTACTGACAAATGTGGAGACGTGACACTGTCATATACTTTGGACAGGGGTAAAATGCCTGAACTGCTCTTTATGCTGCTTCTTAACCAGAATTTCAAATGCCAATGAGATCAACTGAGGGTACACGGCATAAGTGAATGTAAAATGTACCCATGAATTAGTCAGAATGCACAGACCACAGAATTTTGCTAGTGCCTTTAGCTAAGAGCCCGTCAGAAATTTTTATTGCAAATTTCCTTTCCAGGGCCTTTAGTATGTAAGAGAACCTCTCTTGGGTGATTTTAAATATTTGATATAATCTTTTTGACAATATACCTTTCATGAGTACGAGAAGAAAAGAGATTTTTAGGTCACTTTGGTGCACGTGCAAACTTAGTTTTACTTCATTATGTTTTCCATGACCGGGAGACAACAGTGTGGACGAGACATGTCTGAAACTTAATGAAAAAGCTGCTTTGATTTACTCTGGGACATAAGGGACAGAGCACATTATGTCAGTTGAAGCCAAGGGATGAAAGTCAATATGACTCAGTTTTAGATGAGTCATAGCTTTTCTGGCCCTTGGTTTACCCACCTGTAAAACAGAAATAATGGACAATGGCAAAAATACCAGTTTGTGAAAATTTAAGCAGTGTTTAAATAACAGTGTGTTTAAAGTTTGTTGCAGTGAAAATGACAAGGATTTCCATTAATGCAGAAGTACTGCCAATGGTGGTGCTCACTAAGAAATTTATCAACAGTCGAATATTGTGTCCCCACAGGAGGGCTTCCCTGTACAAAACGTAACTTTTAAAAAGTCAGCAATAAGCCAGCTCAGAGCACACTATTTAGTCCTGAGTTTATCTACCCATTTAGAGCTACCGGTTAGTTCAGTCAGTTGAGCGTGGCGCTAACAACGCTAAGGTCATGGGTTCAATTCCTGTTTGGTCCCCATGTGTTGCCTGATCTAGTCAAGGCGTGGCGTCCCTGGCGGCAGAGAGGCTGGATTAAAATGATCTCTAAGGTCCCTTCCAACTTAGGCCATTCTATGATTCTATGATTTACTGCTCCCATCTTATTATTAACAAATTTCAAAACAATTTACAAAAATAGAGAGTGAGTGGTGGGGAGCCCATTAAGGAATCTCTCAGAAACCTTGATACTTATGATGGCTGTCTCATCAGATATGACGAACACACGCTTCACTATGAAACTTGTGATGTCATGTTGTAATAAGGTGCTGCATCACTGGCCTTGGACATGCAGACTCCAAGGTTTTCTTTTGATTAGTATATTCAGACAGACCTCTCGTAAGCTGATAGCTAGAGCTGAATTAGTTGAAGGAAATAATGATTCTGTGTGAAGTTTTGGAAAATACTACTTTGGAAATATCTTTGCATTCATCTAGATTATGCAAGGTTGAAATGGATCGGTCACATGAACCAACACAAAATGCTTTGATAAAGTAACGTTATGAAGCAACCATCACCTTCTTCATGAGATGGATGGGCAGTAGAGAAAGTAGAGAGTGAATCCTATTTATGAGGCACGTTGCAGGTCAATTTGCTCAAATTATGTAGAACTTCGGACATATGCTCGGAGACAACCTTAAAAATACGTGAAAAAATATCTGTTTTGAGCATTGCAGGTAGTATTCTCAAATTCTAATTAAATCTTTGTTCTCTCCTATCAGTCCTTTTCATAATGTCCAGCTAAATGAGTTTCTTTGTAATTAGCTCTTATTTTCCAACATTCCTTGCTAATTAAGGACTTTTCCAATAAAGTCTACTTTTATTTTGGACAAGCTGAATGGCAGGTTTGCTGGAGCCTGCAGGGTAGAAGACATTGTTCCTAGATGAGCAAGAAGCTGATCTCTTGCCTCAGCATGATCTGATTCAGGCACAAAGTAATAATCTCATTAGAGCAAAGCATTGTGGTTGCTCTCTGATACAAAAAAATACCCTGGAAGGGACAAACTTGAGAACAGATGCAGACAGATGACATTGAGAATTTGATATTCATTTCAGTGAAAATTGTGTTCTTGTTACTTAAAATACTGTTTTGTCCTGTAGAGTGACTGATGTATGGTGTCTAATGAAGAAGATTGTTCATTGTTTCCATCTGCATTTGACAAACTTTCAAAGCCACAGCTAGTAAAATAAGGTTTCTGAACGCCTCTGTGCTCTCAACAGAAAAGCAAAGTTACATGTGAGGGTGAACATTTTAAATTATTATTTGTGGTCTATATTTATTTTTTAAACTTTATGCTTAAACAGGAGAATTTTCTATTGAGCTAAAAAGAGTTACAGCTACTGAAAATAGCGATGCCTTCTTTCTGTATCCCTCTGTTAGGTAGGCTTAACTCCATAGCTAGTTTGCTGGAGGATTGAGGGCTATTTTAGAAATCTTTTACAATTAATGTGCAAGCCTTGCCCAGGTTTTGTTCCTATTTATGTCTCAGGTTTTCAAACTTTACGTTATCAGTCCCCTGTAGGGCAAGAAATTGTCCCTGTCAGCTTCTTTCGTAAATTCAGCCAGCCCCTTCTCCTGACTCACACACCTCCTTCTGCTGGTTTCAGGTGGGGTTCTTCTTTGAAGTGTTTATTTTTGCACCACATTTGAGTAAGAACCTTTTATTTTTTCAGGCCCTAAGGTTCATGGTTTGGATCGGTCAAAAATGAAAACTTTCTATTATAGCTTCACTGTAGGTGTGTTTTATATCCCGCTGTGCCACAAGTGAAAACTAAAAACCTTGCTCAACTTTAACTTCACAGCATTATAGAGACATTATACAAATACAAAATTACTCAAATCCCTGAAGCGCACTGGGAACTAAACTGGGTATTTGAAGTTCTCCCATTTAATGTTAAGTATCTTTCAAACTTTGAAGGTACCAACTGAATGCACTCAGTGATAGGTCTTTTGAGCCCTGATCTTAATTTCTGCATATTATGAAGTTTTCACCACATTTTTATCAATTGTTCCTTTTCTTTAGCTCAGCAATATATCAGAGTAATTGAAATAATTCACTAGCATGTAACCACTTTACATCAAAAGATACTAGTGATAACACTTGTGACTTATTAAGGAACCTTTTTTTCCCTTCATAGTCACAGGGCGGTACAGATTAGATTTAGAGCCTGTTCCAAGTGAGCAGTCTTTTCACATGGTATCCTTAAGTTGCAGGACTTAATAAGAACAAATTTGCGTGCATTTTCTCCGTAGAACTCCATTGGAATGATTGTGTAGTTCAGCGTAACTACTTAAAAATAACAATATAGCTGTTTCCCACTTGCATAATGGTTACAGTCAGTGTTTCAGCGTAAAACATAATTATTCTATCTTGGAAGAAAGACCACTGCTTATAATTTCATTAAGGTTTTAAGAAATGACTCTGCAAATTGAAAGAATCAGCCACATGTATACATGCTTATTTTCCTTCTGAGGTTTTCAGGTGAGGTGCAGCAGTATCAACACCAGGAAAGGCATTTCAGGGCTATTGCCTTGGTATTTGGGGTTTGATTTTTTTGCTTGTTATGCACTTATTTGCTATCCCAGAAGTAATTAGAATATAAAGCAGTACTGCTAGGCAAGTTACTTCATGAGAAATAACTACATGCAATAAAACCAAATAAAAAATAGTCAGCTTTTCTAGCCAGCATTGAACCTTATAAATTACAAACTCACTCAGCAAGCACAAGTAGGCTGCCCATATTGCTCTCAGTCAATTAGCTGGATTTTTCCTGGCCTCTGAGACGCTTCCTCTTCTCTGTCCAGTGAGGACTTGTGCAACATTCTTGTCACCAGCTCCTGTGGACCCTGGTCCCTCTGCCCTGCAGTCAGGGCTGACAGGGCAGAATGCCCAAAGGCGCAGCCTCAGCTGTGGTGTCAAGGGGGTCCGGCCACTGTGTGAGTGAGGGATCTTGCGTTATTTGTGTTTTGACAGGAGTGTCAAGCATGTCAAGCTGGCCTGGCTGGTACTAGATGGGGAGCTTCCTGCAGAAGTGCAGTTTTCCCATGAACTTCACCACTACAGTCAGGGTGTTTCATTCCATGAACGTGGCCTTTCACCCAAGAGGTAAAATTATTCTCCATGGTGGACATTGGATCAGGTCTGAGGATGCCTTTCATGATGCCTAGAATGGCATAAAAATATTTTTTCTGTTACTGGTGTACATTTAAAGTGCTGCATGCTTTTGATGTCCCATAGCAACTATTATCAACAGGATTATTCAGCTGTGTACACTGTTCAGATTACAAAACTCTTATTCAAATGGAAAATTTAATTTTGACTGTGCAGCTGGGTTTCTGTCTTTCTCTTGCTTCCACATCAGAAATTTGTTCTAAAGGCCACCAGCATGAGGTTAACAAAAGAGATTTGTCAAGCGAAATGTTCTTCCACGGAAATGAAATACCTTTGAACGGTAAGAACATTCTCAAGAAGTGGCCTTCATGGCTGGTTACCTGGTGATCAGATCATCCACTGCAAGGCTGACTGACTGGCAGCTCATGTCTGGAAGGCTCTAAAAAGTCAAGGTTTTCACCAGTTTGGGAAAGAGAGATGCATAGGGAGTGCTTTCATTAGCTCAGAATGAGAGAAACCATTTGGGTAGTATGGGACCCTACCCTGTCTGCATCTAGACATTTCTTTAAGGACTCCCTGAAGCTGGCCAAGGCAACGGTGGGGATGCGGGGAGGGTACTATACCTAGAACTGTTTTTCCTCATTTTTGTCACTGTTTCATTTACATAAGTTTAGAGATTCACTGCAAAATTTGTTTCAGGCAGTAGTTAAACTCCCACTGTAGTTTACATATAAATTGTGCTGCTGCTTAAACGTATAATTTGCAGTGGTCTCCCCACACACAAACATATGTGCATGAGAAAGAGAATGAGATTAAGGAGAAGGGAGACATCCAAAGTGATTCTTATTGGGATAAGGAAGGGCAAGATTTGCAGTTGGAGGGATTATTGCAGGTGAAAGTGACTGTATAACTATGGCCTTATTGTGTTATCACGTACGTTATGACCCCAAAAAGGAAAACCTTAAACCCCCAAATACCCAAGTGGATTGCATTCAGATAAATGTCTTTGTTTTGCACAGGACGGGTATTTGGCTGTAGTCCCAGTTCATAAAATAAACTGGAAGGTCTTCTGTGTCAAGAGTTACCTTGGTGGTCGCCACTCAGGGGCACTGACTGAGTTCTGTGTAAACTCCTGGGAGTTAAAATGCTTTTATTTTCATTTGAAGGAACTTCAAAGTCAAACACAAAGAAGTTAAATGACCTGAAAGTTAATACATGATATTTTGTTTTGTGTTGGTCAGAATGTTTTAGGTTGATCACAGGTTAACCTTTTTGCTTTTCTCTTGTGAAAAATAAAACAGCCTTACCCCAATATCTTAGCATAATTTTCAGCATAAGGTCCACAACTGTATTTTAATTATCTGGAATTACATTTGCTGTGATATTTAGCACTGTAGAGTCGTAGAATGGTTTAGATTGGAAGGGACCTTTAAAGATCATCTAGTTCCAACCCCCCTGCCATGGGCAAGGACACCTTCCACTCAGTTGGGTCACTCAAAGCCCATCTGACTCGGCCTTGAACACTTTCAGGAAGGGGGCTTCCACAGCTTCTCTGGGCAGCCTGTTCCAGTGTCTCACCACCCTCACCAACCTTGCTTTATAATCGTAGATATCTCATGTTCCTTTGGCAGAGCAGTCTGCAAAAGCTGGCAGTGACTTTGTATTCCAGTTAGATTTGCAGACTATTAGACAACTTTTGCTGATGCTTTGTTATCTCATGTATATTCCCTTGTTTTTACTCATTGATACTTTATTTCAGCACCGTAAGCCGGAAAACTTTCACTCATTCAGAACATGTATCTATACTTTCTTCGCATGTACAAAAGAATCACAGCATTAGGCAAAAACAGATGTTGCACAAAGTCCATAATTTTTTTCTGGTTGTACAATTGTTTAAATTGTACTGCCAGGAAAAAAATATACAAAAAAGAGAGAGAGGACAATGCCTCCATTTACCTAACTAAGGTGTGGAAATGTGATACCTTGTCATTTGAGATATGACACTGTCTGCCCACGTGAAAGCTATAGGGTTACCAAATTGGAATATCCAATGAAATTCCCACTTGGTATCTCACAGAACAAGACTATGGCGGTAAACTTACTTTCATCCTGCAATGGCCAAGCTTGCCATCTTCCATGTCCCAGTTCAGTCTTCAGATATCTGTTGTTGCCCTCTCATAATGATAGCCCATCTCCTGAATCTTTTATCATGCTTTTGATTCCTGATGATGATTTCTTCAAGATAGTTTTAATCACCTCTAGACCTGATCTTACCTGTCTGCAGATACATGGTGATGGTATCCTGACAATAAGCATCCCCTACTAGCAGCTCTCAAAAGAAACATGGCTACCTACAGAGAAATGTGACAAAGAATATCCACAGATACGAGGTTGTAGTGATTCCTGTTTGACATTCTTGTTGCATTAGAATTAGATCTGGAGAAAATTAGATCTGGATTCCTATTTGACATTCTTGTTGCATTAGAATTAGATCTGGCTGTCCTGAGCTATTGTGCTGTGACTTCAGCTGGTATATTTTCAAGTTGTTACCTAAAGAATAGAAGGACAAGATTTTTTATTTTTTTTGTATGTTCAATTTTCCTCTCTAATTTTTTCTCCGACAACGTAACTAACTCAGGTATTGCACAGCAGTTTGCTGAGTTAGACTTTTTGCCTCATTCTTCCTGATATCCTGACCTGTTATTGGACGTGCAACGGGTAAGTATCAAGCCACCACTGCCACAGTTAGAACGAACTGTGACTGGTTTCGTGAGCAAACCCAGTGAGGGATCAAGAAGAGCAGTAGGTCTTGTGCCTGTGTTACTGGTGTCACGCCGAGGACAGCACTCCCGTGTGAGGAGAAGAGGCTCAGTTTCTCATTCTGTCACATTAACATGTAAGCAGTCAGTTGTCAGACAAACTGAAGGAATGAATGTCCCTTCATCCCAGAAATCTTGAAAAGGTGTAAACAGTATGAAGTCTTATCTTGTATCAGCATGCACTTTCAAAAAGATATTTGAGAGCCATGCTTTTGTTTGTGTATGTTGATTTTTGGATAGGTGCCCAGATCACTTAAAATAATTTTGTCCTTTATTTGCATTTTTGTACAACTTGTCACGTATCAAAATATTTTCTCATTTAGCTAAAAACAATGAATAAAATCTAAACCTAAAGAGAAGGAAGTAATAGTAGGTTACTGTAATTGCATTTTCTGGTTTAAGCACTTATGAATCATACATAATAATTTATCCAGGACATAATCAGTGCAGAGCAGGTATCCGTCACAACCTTTCAGATTCAGTAATTTTTTACAGCTGCTTTGCAGTTGTTGTCACATGTTGCAGTGCTTCTCTGCCCCATACACCATACTAAATGAGCACATAGGCAAACAAATCGATATTCAGCTATTAAAATGTGATTTTAGTTGAAAATTGTCATGAATTTGAGGCCTATGTGGTAGGTTGTTCTTTTTTTAAAATAACCCTGTTAAAGTTCCTTATGTTGTGTGGAACCTGTACAATCTAATGGAGTGATGAATTTTTCTTATCGTCCACAACTCTAGTCCCCCCATTGGTTAAAAGCTGCCCTCAAAGTGCTTGCATCCGATGGACACATGATGCTATGCACTTATCAGGTGCTGCATAAGATGCAAGACAGAGTCAGCAAGTGGTTTTAAACATTTTGCTGTTTTCTCCTTTGCTAGCTGAGACTGGAAGGGTTTTGTGAGCTCTCAGCATAGGGAAGGGGGATCTGAAAAGCCCAAACAATTTGTAGCTGATCATTTCACCCTGGTGGCTGCTGGCTGAGGAAAGGGTGCTGAGAAATCAAGGAGCAACTACATGTGTCTGAGCCTTGTCCTCTGAATTATAAGAGCCCAAGGCTGACTTTGGAGCATCACTAGTAAGAGCTGCGTTATGCTTAGTGCTCTGTGAACGCAAAATGAGTGCTGTGCATTTGGAACAGTTAATCTTTGCGATGATATTTCTTCACTGTGAAGGTGACGGTGAGGGTGCTGAGGTCGCTGTGAGGGAAGTGAGACACTGGAACAAGTTGCCCAGGGAAGTTGTGGAAGCTTCCTTCCTGGAAATGTTCAAGGCCAGATTGGATGAGACTTTGAGCAACCTGGTCTAATTGAAGGTGTCCCTGCCCATGACAGGGGGTTGGAACTAGATGATCTTTAAGGTTGCTTTCAACCCAAACCATTCTATGATTCTATGATTGAGTCCTTAAGTCATATAGTTTAGCATAGTATGAGTTATTTCAGAGACAGTAAAGACAGTTCAGAACAAAATCTTAGTTGTGCTGCTTTTTGCCCTCTTCTATTGTGGATGCTATATTTTTCCTGTTTTAAATATGTTTTAGCAGGAGAAATTCAAATGTGGCAGCAAGTCTGCAAGAGCATGTAGGGTAGCAGGAGCTGTAACTTTTCTGGCTGTATTTGTATAAGTTTAATTCAGCTATAGCATACTGTACATATTACAGATAAACAAGGACTTGACTTCAATATCACAAGCTGTCAATTCCACCTGTCATGTAATTTACAGCTTTTATGTGCTTTATCTCAATTAAGTTTCATCTCTGGAGTATACTGCTGCATATTACTGATCTGCTAATGAAGAAATAGCTGTATGGCATATCTTTCTGATTCCAGCAAACTACAGAATAAGCACAAGTCAAACATTCCCTTGACAAATTGTGTGAGCCAGACTCTCATTTCTTGCCAGAAAATAATCAGTTCAGCTACAATAAGAGACATCTAGGTTACTGCACATCTCAGCCCTGAGACTTGGTTGGTCCTGGTGGTGGAGGTATCCCAACTGACAAAAAAATCAAGGAGCTCTTCTGGCAGGTGGGACCCCCTAAGGCACACGAGACACCAGAAGTTGCAGGGATGGTCCCTGCAGGGACAGGCTGCCCCAGGCAATATGGAGAGCCAGAGACTGGCTTCCTGCAGATAGCGCAGCCCATGTCCAAGGCAGGAGAAAGGTGAGGAGAATGGTGGTGGCACACACTCTGGCGTTGGGCATTGAGTTCAAGGTTGGCTAGAAGCAATGTGAAGTGTTAGAAGGGAAGTTTCCAATAAGACTTTTTGGTTTACTGTTCTCCACTTCCAGCTCCTGATGCAGGCCAGTATTGGTCTCCTTCACTCTACTCCCTTCCAAGGGTGCTGAATGCTGATGAGCTAATACTTGGCTCAATACCAGCAAGTAATTTCCTGGTAATTAATCTGTTTTCTCTATACCTGACCTGTTTTTTTTTTCAGGTAATTTGCAGGTTGGGTAACCTATCAGAATCAAACCATTTTAGGGGGTACCCAGGAGTACAGTGAGTAATGGTTATTTTGACTCTGGCTTCCCTCAGTCTCTTTCTCTCTTTCTCTCTCTGCATTAGGCTTCCATTGCTATTATAGCACTTTGCATATAATTACCAACAGCTTTAGGTTATAATTATATTGTCATTTAGTACATTTGTAATGGAAAAGAATGAACAAAACAGTGAATTAAATGTGATGACTGTTGGTGTTCTGAGTCTTTTGCTTTCTTAACAACTTCATTAATATTTTGCAATGTTTATGAGGAGCTACCTGGAAAAATAGCCATTGCATGCATTTAAACATGTCACAAATCTAGGGGCTAAAAGGAAATAATAAACAGGATGAGCAGTTATTCTTTGGATTTAGAGTGTGGGGTTTTTTTAATATGGACTTTAAAAATTACTGCAACAAATGCATATTTATTTCACAAGACATTTTCAAAAGACAGCAGCAGTGGGCTAATGCTGCAATAAGTGGTAGAACTCCTGTTGACCTCAGTGAGAGCAGATGTAAATAGGGAACATTCACTCAAGAAAGTACCATGGGGTGCTCGTTGTTTGCAAAACAGTTTGAAAGTTAAAGCATATTCAGTCTTTGTTCTTGAGATAACATCCAAACTCGCTGTCTGTTTGGTATTTTCTGTGCTGGTAACCAATATAACATAGTTCAACAAGTACATTTTGCCACCATATATGTAATAAGCTTAATGTTAGTCTCCAGGAAATCTGTAATTGCTCCAGTTTACAAACATGAATCGAAGCATCATATGCACTTACTAATGTTGTGTAATTTGTGTGTGTGTGTATATATATGTATATAGTTACAGAGTGAAGGGTAAATTACATAGCACAGTAATGGCAAAGAGAGCACTAGGTCCCAGCTGCCTGACTCAATGGGCAATCATAGGTTTGGGGAATGTCAGAGGGTGTTTCACATCCTTGTCCTTCCCTCAGTATACCGTGTTACACCTGTGCCACTGACACTTATTGCAGCACAGATCCTGGGGATGGATTAGCACAACAACCAGTTTAGAAGCTGGGGTGATTTTAAAGTCACCTGAAAATGTCAACACTATCTTTGCAGGCACAAAATAATTCCTAATTACAACGGTCAGTTTTTACATTCCTATGAACTCTAGGAGCGTAGGCATGAAAGAAACGATATCTCCTAATATCTAAACAATTTCATGTTACCGTGTGATCACAAGAGAGCTATCAAACTTAAATCCTTGAGACTTATATGTAATTCCACAAATCTAAAATAAGGCAAGCGTAATAGATTTGTTTTGTTAAATAATAATGCCTCTGTACCAGGCCTATCTATCTCTCTCTGGGCTCTAGCTAGAGAATACTGGCAGCAAGATATTACTGAATATATGAGATTGCACTGTAAAGCATAAAATATATCAGATCCATTAAGAACATCTGCTATAAACTCTCAATACCATATAAGTCTGTGTAAAATACACTTTTCCTGACTAAATTCATTGAGCTTGTAGTTATCAATAAAGATGATGAGTATTTAGTAAAATAGATGGTGCTTGTAACATATTTCAAGTCAGTATGAGAGGTCTAGAATGTGACAGCGTGAATGGAGATGTTTCTAAAAATTGATCTGTCTAGTGATTTTTTTCTCTAGATAAGATAGACATCTCTGTATAGTGCAAGCATGGGTTTTACAAGGGAAATCTGAGTCTTGATTTGTAAATAAAAGATAATTTTACAGTGAAAGAGAATTTATTTGGTTTAGAAGCAATTGTCAAAATGAGTCAACTGAAAATAATTAGTGCTTGAGAGTGTAAGTATAATTTCTTTATATTCTCCTTCTCTGGAGACATTCAAAACATGCCTGGACCTATTCCTGTGTGACCTACTCTAGGTGATCCTGCTTTGGCAGGGGCATTGGACTAGATGATCTTTTGAGGTCCCTTCCAATCCTGAACATTCTGTGATTTGAACATAGAGTATTAAATGCTTTACAATGTAACCCTTCAGTCCTACATATCTCTGTGTAGTGCAGAAGAAAGTATGAGGGTAACAGCAGTCAAACTACAAATGGAAACACCAACAGACATTTCTCAAATACAAAATTTTAATGAGATTCCTCTTAAAGGTTTTGCATGAATAGAAGAGTATTAAAAGTGAAATATATCCTATCTTCTGTCCTTTCCTGGCCATCTAGAGGAACCTAGGAGCTGAGTTCGATATGGCTAAGAAGGAGTCATAATACTTTGTTCTGTGTAAAAGCCATAATACTCCCTTGGCAAAAAGTTATTTGCAAAAAGATGGAATAAATTGGAAAGCCAAGCTGTCCACCACAATTCAGCTTGTGAGCATATATTTCAAAGTCACTCCACCAAATTGTTTTGGGGTTTCTAAGAGGGAGTTCCCCAGGCTTTCCAGAGGCAGCGAGATGCTGGGGGAGCGGAGAGACCTGTCCAAAGCAGGTGGCTCTCGTGAGCATCCTTAACGAAAAGCTGGGGAGGGACTGTTTGCAAGGATGTGAAGAAAGAGGGTGAGGGGCAATGGTTTTTAAACTAGATCAGGATAGGTTTAGCCTAGATCTCAGGAAAAAGTTATTTACTATCAGGGTGATGAATCACTGGCAGAGCTTTCCCGGAGAGGTGGTAGAAGCCTCATCCCTGGAGGCATTCGAGGTCAGGCTGGATGGGGCTCTGAGCAACTTGGTCTAGTGAAAGATGTCCCTGCTCACTGCAGGAGGGTTTGACTAGATGACCTATAAAGGTCCCTTCCAGCCCAACACATTGTGTGATTCTATAATTCTCAACACTGACATTGCTTTACGAATCTTTTTTGTGAAACCTGATGAAGGATTTTCTAAGTGAATGAAATCCCTGTGAAGATAATGAAAATGAGCCACAGAGTAATGTATTACTTAGAATAATAACAGTGTGATGGTCTCCAATTCAAAACTTTTATCTCTAACGGAACTTGAAAGCTGGCTCTGGGTGTGAATCTGAATATGAAATAAACACCTGGAGTAAGGCTGGAAAATGGATTCATCAGTTGCTTCTCCTCACAATCAAGTTATAAAATTGTTCATGCTCTTTTTCCTTTTTCTAGATCAATGAATACGCAGTATTTTAATGTGACCGAAGTTATCCTAAGTTTCAAGATCACTGTTATTAATTAGCTAATCAAAGCTCTTTTGGTTGTGGCGGTTTTTTAAGCAGAAGAGGAGCAAACCCAGAATTTTTGAACTGTTCTTACCATAAAAGAGATTAGAGAAGTCATTACCACTGCATACCAACTAAGAGGCAAAAGATACCAGTTTTCATTTTTCAAATTTTGCATAAAATTCATTGATAGCAGCAATATCCGGCCAGCATGGTCTTGTAGTAAATAAGCTTTCAGAAGAAGTATGATAAATAAAGTATCTTTGATAGATAAATGAATGCCATGAAAGCTAATGTTCTGCTTAACGGACGTACAACTTTACCAGCATCCATTAATTTGTATATGAAAAAGCTAGGTGGTCTTCAAGTCAATTATACTTCAGCTAAGCATGACATGAAGAGCACACAATGAAACACTCTCCTTGAAGGTGCTGTAATGGTGAACAACAGGACAGATAATCATGAAGGATTGTTTTAGTGGCTCATAAATCCAGATCAATGCTGACAAGACTCAGCTCTGGGCATGACAAACCTCCTGTTTCTCTAGTGATGTTGACTCGAGGAGTCCAGGCTAATGATCTTACTCCATTAAGGTTTTTGCAGTGCCATCATTTGATGGTGTCTTGTTTGAATGTCTCTATACATCTTTTAAGTTACCAGATGGCTTTTTAGGCCTTGGTATATCTGACGAAAGTAATTCTGCAAACTCTTTTTCAACTCTTTTTCAACTTTTAATCCAAACATTTGCTATGGTTTCTAACACAGTACACTAATCAGTGAATGGTTGTTTCACTTTCTTCTAAGGCAAAAGTTGTGTATTTAATTAGGACTAATTAAAATGCAATAAGAAATCAAAATAAATCACCACCACCAGTGTTACTGAAATTTCAGAAAGACAGGTAATATTTTTGCTAATTTGTCTAACTTCATTTTATAGGTTGATAGATGTTCAGAATGAGCACACTGAGATGTGTTTTTCTTGTGCTTTTTTCTTCCTGTATTATTAACAAAAGTTTAATCTAATAATCAGATCATTGTCAAATGTTTCGGAAGGGTTTTTCAGTCTTTACTTGTATAAAATCTTTAATCCTTCAATGTCCTTTTCTTGCTTAACCATGCATATTGCATATGTTTAAAGAGTATTACTGAACATAGTATTCAAGGTAGAGAAATACTACCATATCTGTTGTTATGAATACATTTACAGATCATTCATATCGTATTAATGCGACTAGTCTGCATTTTCTCACGTATTATCTGCTACCCTTCGTTTTATCACCAGTGAATTTCATTTGTCCTTGTGCTGCCCAGCCAATTATCTTTAGGTCTTTCAATAGTACCTTCCTGACATCTGTCTTGCCTAGTCAAAATGACTTTGTGTATATATTCTGATTTATAATATTTACTAATCTGCTGATTAAAAAACTAATGACAGCAATGTTTTTTATACTCCCTTTTCTTCTAAATTGACTTTGTTCTTGGAGCTGTATATATACATAAATAACATCTATGGTGATTTTTGTTGTTTGAAAGGTGAAGTGGATGGTATTGTGTTGTGCTCTCCCGTTTGTTAACACCAGAACTGTATTACTGTCCACTTTAAGTCAATGGATATTTGTCACTGGTCCAGTGGGTAAAAGCTTTGATAATGTAGCAAATATGTAAGCTCCTACTTTCTGGAAACAAATCAATATGGCATTAGGGACCTATTTTTTTCCCCTCAGCTCTACCTGCCTTCATCTATTTACCTTGTCTGTCTCTATTTTTTCTGTGTTAATATGAGGTCTCGGGAGTGAAACTCAGTTATAAATGAGTCCGTAGTGTCCTGTGTTTAGAAATTCCCGTGAATCACAGAATTACGTGAACTTTGGGTGAAAAAATTAAACCCTGAATGATGTACTGGCTTCTGTGTACCTTCTTTTTATTTATTTACATAGTATTACAAAGTATTGCTGAGAAGAACATAATCCCAGAAAGGCACATTTTTATATTGTCATTATGAAATGTAACAGGACAGGTCCTGATTTTTTTAATCTTTATTTATTAATTGGGCAAACATTTATTTATTAATTGGGCAAACAGCTTCTTCAGGATGAGAATTGGGTGAAACTGGACAGTGAATTAGCAAAATAGAGGGGTATGACCTTGTATTTTTACTAGTACCAAGGTGATACAGGGTAAAGAAGCACATACACGTTGATATCTGTGAAACATTTTTGTTTTACATAATTGAAAAATATGATCCTACAAACTTCCTTACTCATTCCACTAACTGTTTTATTTCAGTTTTCCCTTTGTACGTACCTCAAGTTTCTGAAGAGAGACCTACACACTGCCAAGGGAAGAGTATTTCTGAAAAGTCTCAGTTAAGTCTGGCTTGAAAAGCTGCCATGACACCAGCATGCGAAGTATTCTATTCTGGGATCTTGATGGATGGACAATTAAAAGAGGGTGCCTTACTTGCCCTGCTCATTCATTGCTCAGTTTTGCCTACAAAAATGTAAGGAAGAGTTTAGAAATGTGGATGGGTTAGTATTACACCACAACTCCTTTTCCTGTATATTTGCATGCAAAATGATCTAGAAATCCATCAGCTGACACTGTTAATGAGGTCAAGAAAAATATGCAGAGTTAATCAAACCCAGCTATAGTTTTTATTGGTTAACCATCTCCAGGGTTGGAAACTCAGGAACTTGATTTTTCTTCTGTGCTTGCAGAAACACCTTGCCAAAACAGTAGTATCAGAATTTAATTTCATTGAAGAGCTGCTTCTCTTTTTCCTTTTGCACAAAAGTTACCCATGCATGTCAGTCTTGTCATTTTAATTGAACTTATAGGCATGGATGGCATGTGATGGAATTTACTCTGTCAGTATAACAATAATAAATTATTGCAGCGGGTTTGATAAGGAAACCTGGGACTTTGCAGAGAAGAGTACTAAGGAATTGGGAGTAGGAAGGAAGAAGTTTCATAAAATACAGCTTTGCCTGCCAGTCAACTTCTCTGTTTTGTCCATTTATGCTTGTTGTTTTGCTGCCTATTGTTGCTTAATTATGCCAGACACCATGCCCATCATATTCTCTGTTATAGCTATTAATCAAATGGTTCAATCTTTTTCAGTCTGCCTTTCAGACAGGATAATGGTCCTAGTTATTTTTACAGCTCCTTTGATTTTTCCACCATTTTGCTGCATCCATGAGGTGTATTAGGGAGGAAATTAATTTTAACTTTGAATCTGATTGTCCCTAAAAGATTAATTGACATTGGTAGCTGTGACCATGTGGCCTGAATAAAAACCATAATGGGAAATGCCTGGATTTATAAGTATTCAAAATCAAGTCTTGCTATAGTCAGTGTATTCATAACAAGTGTATCCATAGACACCTCCCGTGTCTGAGATGCAGCCAGGGGAACAATAGTAGGGTGCTCGTTTAAGGATATGTGTAAAAAAAATTGGTACCAAGAGTTTGTGAGAAGTGTGATGGAATTATACAATGAAAGACCATGCAAATAAGCAGAAGAAAGAGCCAGAGCATCTGAAAGAATTGCATCATGTCTCTTCCACAACTGTTGACCATCTTTCATAGTTTTGTATTTTTAGTACTGAGGACTCTGTATTGACTCCAGATTGCAATAGTAGGACATTGTAGCTTTTTTTCTTTTTAAAAGCATATGTACCACTTTTGAAAATAGAGTATCAAAAATATTCTAAAAATAACTAGATAAGAAGAATTTAATAAATAAATAATAAAATAAAAGGTACATGGATGTCATTGCACTAGCAACTGTCAGAACCTTCAGAAGCCTAAATAAACACATTTGTAAAAATGTCTTAATCTCTAAGAAGCCCCTTTGATGCATGCCAGAAGTGAGGTGAAACAGTACCCAAATGCAAAGGTGCTTGAGGAGCCTGGCTTTATCTGTTAAGTGTGCCCAGAGCAAATTTACTCCACAGCAACAGTCTCTAAGCAAATCCAAGTATCCTCACTCATTGTGCTTTTCAGTAGGGCCAAAGGATGTAATGATGTTTTGCCTCAAAAGTTTACGCATTTTCCGTTAGACAGAGAGGTGTGAAATGGACTCTGAGCAAAGACCAGATTAACAGGTTGTCCCTCACCAAGATGACTATCTTAACCACTTGGATACTGACTAGTACTTCCTGATTACTGTCATGAGTTTTGCCAAGTTTATTATTTAGAGATTTCAGTGAGTAAATGCCTTCACAGGGGTGTTCTTGAATTGTAGAGGTATTGCCAAGAATACACAAGAATGCCCGTTTGCTAGGTGGGCCACTGGGATTAGCTGGAGTTAATAGGCAAGAGAAGGTCTTGGAGGTTAGCAGAGTATGAAGAATGAGAGGTAGTGGGATGATGTAGTTTAACACCCAGTACAGACGCTGGACAGCAAGGACTGCATTTCTGCTGAAAAGAGCAATGTAAGTAGCCAAGAAACAAAACCAAGTGTTCTCAGGAAATAATTTTCTCCACGTGAATGTGGAGGGAAGGCACAATCTTAGCAATATTACTCAGAAAAAAAAATGTAAACTTTGTGGGTTTTGTATTTTGGGAAAAGGTCCAAACCAAAAATGACATCCAGACAAGTGTGACAGTAACAGGCATAGCACTGTTGTTCACTCCGATGGAGGGTATAAATGGAAATCTTCTTTTAGCCATACTGAGCCTAAACTAACTGCTGCACCACTGCAAGACATGTCAAAGAGGCTCTCTATGATTTTAGTTTAGATGAAGAGAGAAAAAATTGGAATAGCAATATGGATCCATGAATTATCAGAATAGAGAAAGTACTTAAAATATGTGCTTCATGAGAAGAAATTGTGATCTTTAAGATCTGGGCCTGTCACATTCATCAAACAGATTTTGGAAAAGCTGTATTTTAAGGCTTAATTAAGTAGCTAAATATTATTTAGTGTCCCTGTAGTTATTAGGAAGAAGAACAGAAATAGCTGTCAATTCCTATCACAGAGTTACAAAGCAAAACATTTGCCTCTTTCGTTAGTGGCATTACTTTGGTGTTATTTTTTAAAGTAATTGGACATTCAGTCTCTCAAAATCCTTCTAACAGGTATATATTTGAGTGATATGCATGCAAAGTCAAGTTTTTTGTTTCATATTTCATAATTAGAAACTAAAGCCTTTGATAATGTGATAAGTGGTCCAAATGGGGGTTGCAGATAATCATGTCTAGCTAATTATCTACTGTATAATCAAAAAAATGCAAGAGAAGGAGACACCTGCATAATGCAAGCCTTTGGAACAGATGTGTCCCTATTAATAGGCAGGAGTTGCCTATTAAAACTCTGTGGTGACACAGAACGTTTTCCACTTTATAAAGGATACGTGGCCTAACCTTCGATTTGTATGTAATTCTAAACAAGAAAAATGTAGAAGCTTTCCTCTTTTCCCCATTATGCTACAGCATGAACTCTTAGCCCTCCAAGGCTTTAAAGGTACTGGACAACTTATTCAGTCATCTTTGGTTAATTTTGTGGACTAAGTATTGTCTGAAGACATGACAAAAAATAGCATTCAATAGGAATATTTTGCCAGTAAAGAAATTCAGCATTCAAAGTCCAATACAAACATGAGGCAGATGTATTGTGCTGATGATTATGGATGTAAAAAACAATCTAGTACAGGAGGATTTTCTTAAAGATACCAAAATAGCATTTTATGAACTATTTGAAAGTAGCAAAAGTGAACTACTTCAAAATATTCTAAGGGGAACAAAAACCTCATACCTGTATTCATTAGGATAATATTTTAGATATTAATAACTGTTTTCTGTCCCAAACATATTTCACTGAAGATAAGCTGGAGTTTCATTCCCTGTAGGTATAGACAGGCATATAACAATATATTTGTAGCTTTTCCTGTAGATTTTAATGGTACTATTTATATGCTTAAACCTAGGTGCATAAATACACATTTGCAAAATAGAGTCTTTAGTTATTAGAGATGTTGCCCATTAAATTTCTTGATACACGTAGCTAAATTTAACGAGACATAAAAAAATGAGTGGTTTCCCTGATGCTAGTGGCCATGAGCTAATCTGAATTGAAAGATTATTTCAGAGAATAATTCAAAAAAAATCTAAAAAATTCAAACAACTTTTTGAAGAGTGAGCTAAGTGGAGGAAATTAAACACAGGAATCTGGTATCAGTTGTCACCTTTGGTTTTTTGGTGCCCGTGAATGACAAAACTAAAATGATATGAAAAAGCATCGGAACACTTGCCAGTCATCCAGGCTGTCGAATTCTGCAAACTTAGACTTTTTTCCTTTTGTTTTCTAAAAATAGGTACTTTGAGAGAGAGAATACTTAGATATCCTCCAAGTTTTCTTATTCGAGATACCCCAAAACACTGGTGTCAAAAGAGCAACTATCTGAAATTAAAGTTATCCTTTTCCAAACCCCTACAGGTGAGAGAGAAATCCTTAAGGCACATGTAGTACTGGAACATTTGTGTCCATGGTCTTTCCTTTGAACTCAGCTCTGTTGAGCTGAAGAATTAAACGAAGGTGAAGAATTCCAGTCTTCCTTCTTTACAACTCATTTCTGAGAACTAACTGACTCCTGCAAACAACACACGGTGTTCAGTGTCCCCAGACTGCAAATGCAGGTGAAGATTTTGGGTGCTCCCCAGCAGAGGACCAGGTATGCTGCTCCCCTACCCTCTAATTCCAGAGCAGGATTAAAGCAGTGGGACTGGAGTCCTGGGGAACAGCCCAACACATATGGTCATGCAATATTAGATTATTTTTTAAAGAAGTAAATATTTCATATTCGTGAGCAGAATAAAGAAAAATTCTGAAGAGTAGCTAGTACTGAGATAATCTGCCTGAATTTTCAGAGACAGAGAGGCAAAAGCTATTGTCCCATATGTCCTGAAGCAGAGCTAACAGAGTTGAGAGAGTTTTGTCCATCCCTGCCCAGGGCAGTCCTGGGCTGACTGCTGGGAGAAAAGCGTGGGGAGTCCAGACTGCACCTGCCTTACCGAAACCAGGGTTTCTCCACTACTGGTTCTGTTTATTGGGAGTACGGAAGGGGAAAGGTGGTTTCTAGTGCTGAAAGCGGAAAACCCAATCAGAGAAGCATGAGGAGCTTTACACATGACAAGTGGAGAAGCCTGGGTTGTGCTGGCCCAGTACTACATGGTTAACATGTCCTCCTTTATCTGTGGCCTTGTAAGTATTACCCATCCTTTCCCCGAAGTTGTTATACACCATATGAAGCTTCTAACTTTCAGTAATGCAAACGTCTTTCAAAGTATTCATCTTAAATAATATTTTACTTTCTCCTTGCCAAAATTCAGGATCAGTTGAATTCAGCTACAACATAAAATGATCAGTTTAGAATACATAAATGGAAAATGTTGGCCACAGATGTATCCATTCAGGGTAACAGGAGCCTTCTTTTCGGAACTGATGTGTTATGCTTTCTAAAATATATTTTACAGCATCAGGGCACTACAGCAAAGCCAAAAGATAGCTGAGGTTTAGATACTTTCTGTGTCTTAAGTATCTTTATTTTGACAAGTAAAGATTAACCTAAAGTACTCACCATTAAAAAGTCAGCAATTGTTAGTGTTTGTCACACAGTGGGAATGAGATTACGTCAGCTTTTCTTTCCATTTAGGATAAAAGATATTCTATAATAACTGTAATTTTTTTTTGAAAAACAACTGCATCCATGGAGTTAGCTGCTCTCACAAGTTGCTGTAGCTACTTGCACTTTGGGATTTTAAAGACTTATAATGCTGAATTATGTGTCTGCACGAAGCTATTGTGGTGGCCATTGTTTCTCTGCCTGAAGGTCATGCAAGGGATGACATTATGGATCAGAGAGCCATTTCTCCCCTTCTTCTTACTGTTCATTCCAATAGCAGCTCTGCTGCTGACCTGCTTCATATTTGACATTTTTAGGACTGAATTCACTTCACATAAGGCATCTCATGCTTTTTGAGATTCCCTAGTGTGTCAATAACATCTACGTGTTGCTGACAGATGAAGAAATAGACCTGCAAGAGACCTGTGTCTTGTCAAGTGGCAGCCAGAATCTAGGGGAAGTATCTTAGAGCAACACAAGTGGCACTGCGTCAAAGCGACATTTTTGGTATCTATATGTGGGAGCCTAAACTGAGCCCTTAGGGACTTTATTTTGCATAGTGAGAGGCAGCCAAGTCTCTACCTGCTTTCTTTCCCTCCCTTCTCAGCTGCTTTTGTAGGCAGAAATAGCCTGCTTATGCTCAGCTCTGCATAACCCATACCGCAAGGGTAGCTCTAGCTGTGCACAGCTTACCAGCAGCAAAGTCTTGACTCCTAGAGTTTAAGACCATGCATTTTTGTATTTTCTTTTCTGTGGCCTCTTCACTCCGTTCATTGCTGTTGTCCTGAGGGACACATTCACTTACAAAGATACGTCATCTGTCATCCGGAATTCATCATAATTTTGTTGCACGTTAGATCTGACACAACTATGATGAATACCCAGGGTATTGCTTTCCCATTCAGTGAGCGCCACTTAAGTTTGTACAGTCTGTGTTATTCTGGTGACTCATTTCACTTTGATACCATTTTTTTAATCTGGAAGGCTGAACAGTGTGTCCTGACTTTGGTCTCTTGCCAAATGTAGTGAGCTTTGCTTTCTGCATCACAAAAGATCCTCGCCAAAGAGCAAATACATGCAGCTAAGAACTTAGCTGATCAGAGCAACCTTGTCCTTCCATGTAGAGGTGGGAATAGGTCATTTAACACTGGGGGAGAGCATTCAATTAATTCAGATTAGCCCTTCCTCTTCATCATTCTAGAAGAATTTATTTTGTCCAAATAATTTCATCTATATTTTGTTTAAATCAATACAGCAAGGAGACGGGACCTTCTTTCCCAAGTCTTCCTGGCCCACCATGGGTGACTTAAGAAGGTTAATTCACTCCTCCATGATTCTGTTTCCTTATCTTTAATGGGAATAACCTGCACTGTAGGACACATGAAGTCTTGCAGATAAGAAGTGAGCCTTTCTGAGAATTATAATATGTTACTGTAGTAAGGTTTGATGTGCCATCTATTCTCCAGATATATTACATGAACAAAAAAGTTTTGTATGCCACCAGAGCCATTTATTTACCTTCACAGCATGTGATGGCATACCTGAATTGATTTTATACAAGTCAAAATTCCTTTTGAATTAGAGGTGCTATTCTCCTAGGTGCCAGCAATCGCCAAACAGGTACCCTGTGTAACCACAACTTTTGTACAATATACAAAGCAGAAATGTGGAATCTACATTATGCCAACTGGAAAATGATACCATGGGTTCAGTGTTTCCCCAAGTGCAAGGGAAAATACATTGACATGGCTGACTGTCCAGTCACCCAGACTCAAAGCCAAAAAGACGGGGGGGTCTTCTCTTTAAAGAACGTGTATATCAGGTAGCTGGACTGTCAACCAAAAGAGAGTGGGAACTCATCAGCCAAAACAAATCCTTCTAAAGAAGAGGAATACCCCACTTCTTGCAAAGATGATTAAGAAGATTTTATCTGGGATGGTATTTTCTTTCTCTTTGCTCATCCATTACAAGGACAAGAAAGAGAAGCAAGTCCGAGCGTGGGTTCAAGAGTCATTTACATCCCATGCATGCAGAGCAGTCCCCTGTGCGTTCACTGCAGTCACCCACACAGAGGGAGCCTCCATTCCTGGAAACTGAGCACTGTCTCACAGCTTAGTTGCAGATCTCCCCACTTTGCCCATGTAATCACAGCCAGCTTATACAATAACAAAAAAACCAGTTTTAAATTTGTGGTTTCTATGGTGAGCTAACACCACCATTTTTGTTATTTTTACATTATAATGGCATAGTGAAAAGCTTAAGGAATTTGGAGAGCAGGACTGCAAGTCTATGTTCACATTCTGAACATTCATGACAGTGTTCTTTTTTTCTCCTAATGGCTCAAAATACTTAGGGGCTTGCTATTTTCTATAACAAAATAGCATCAGAAGCATTCTAGCCACAAACATGCAGAAATGCTCAAGTCTGAGACTTTTGAGCCTTAGTAAGTGTAGACAGAAATAATATGCAAGACAAATGGCATGTAACAAAAGCTTTATAAAACAGAAGAGCACATATTGTAGTTGATAAACCAAATAACATACATGAGGCTTTTAAGATGACCCCTGAGAGACAGGAATGAGCCTGTTATAAAAATTTGAAAAAATAAAAAGTTGAAACAGGCTGATTGAGCAGAGGAAATTTTTTATTAGCAGAGGAAATTTTTTACTCTGACTCATAACGTGTGTAAGTATAAAATAAATTAACCAGCCTACTGAACAAACACACATCCAAGATTAAATTATTGTGAACTTCTGTCACATTTTCACCTTCTGTAGGTAACAAACTGAGTGTTGCATATTTTTGAAACCAAGATTAGAACTACTCTTCAGATTTATTGAGTACACATTACTTTTTTAAAAAAAAAAATCTTATAATTTGAACAGATATTCCATTCTTATCTTTTTCTATGTAGTTCAGCATACAGCTGTTCTTGCCTATATCTGGTATAAGGACTAAGTTATTAATTGCAAATCCTCCTCTGATCTGTATTATCTAGATATAAAAATGCAAGATTAAACATTGCCATAGTTGATTACACTGAAGGTATTGGTCACAATCAAAGCAACAGTGTGAAAGGGCTGCTTTCTGCTTGAGGGCACCATTGTTTGTACTGAATATGTAGCTCTTAAGGTGTTCCTAATGTCTTACCCCTAGGGTCAAAGCAATTAAGGCAATTCTCCATGAGAGTAGTGCTTTATTTTTTCAGTACAAGGTATTAAAAACTCTGCAGTGTCATCGCCTGTGTACACAGAAAGAGCTTTTTTCCTGAAATTTTAGAATTAATTTATTGTATGCATTTTTCATGATAGTTAATGTTAAACATTCTGATGTGTATTTTTGGACTCACAGAGTCATCTTCAGGTGTGTCTTCTGGCCTCTTTTCTTTAAAAAAAGGAAAGAGAGAGCAGAAGATTCAAACCTGCTGCTAAGCTCTGTGTTTTATAGCAATAATATGCTGATCAGACCAGTAATAGCCATTACAACCAAATGGGAAGGTAATGTCTACTGGCATGTCATCGTAATGAATGAATGTAAATTCTACTTAATTAGATATCTGTATCCAGATTATATTTCCGAATGAAAGTCATGCTATATTTTGTATGGCTTGAATTCTGTAAGTGAGCGCTATGTAAATCAATGTCTGTTGCATAACTGGTATGTGATTAAATATTACTGAAACAAGAATGTTTCATTTAATGAGCCTGATCCTTTACTTACATCTCAGACAAAATTCCAGTTGACTTGGTGGACAGTTGGTCTGCAGTAATTTTGCAATAATTTATTTTTTTCAGCAATAGGAAGAGGTTAGTTAACATTTCACTTGCAGAAGAAAATTGCCTGGGGAAATGATAGATGTTTCAACAGAATCTGTAAATTTGATGAAATTGTAAGAGATGTGGTTTTTCTCATCCATATTTTCTCCCCATTAAAATAATCTGAGAGTATAATAGACGCAATAAAAATGACGTCTTTGTAAATCAAAGGTATTGCCATTGAACCGGTTGTGAGCCAGCAGTGTGATAGAAATCATGTATTAATATTTCAGATGAGTCTTGATTTCCCTCTTCTGTAACAGAACAACAGGTACTGTTCCACTTTCTTTACAAAGTCAGTCTTTCAAAGCAGTGAGCATAGCATAGACACATATTTGACATGTGAGAAAGTGATGCGTCCCATGTGGAGGAATAATCAACTCAATAGTCTCACCTACAGGGCCAGGTTGTCAGCCCCACACACTCTCCAGCTAGGCATGCTGAGCCCTGAAGGTAGGATACAGGAAAAGAGGAGAACTTCAAGGTCAGGTTTGATGGAGCTCTGAGCAACCTGATCTAGTTAAAGATGTCCCTGCTGACTGCAGGGGGGTTGGACTAGGTGACCTTTAAAGGTCCCTTCCAGCCCAACACATTCTATGAATCTGTGACTTCTCTCCAGCAGTTAGCCCCGCGCTGGCACGCTGAGGCTGTGGCCTCTACTACAGCCTGGGGGCAGCTGTAACTCCTGTTGCTTAAGAGATACCAGCAGCAGAACTGACTGCTGCTTTCGACGTGGGCTAACATAAGTCCTGTGGCACTTGAGACCCCCAATCCCATGAAGGGAGAATGGCTGATGTAGCCGTAGGCATCAGTTCAGAAAACACGCCCTTCCACCTTTTTCGGCTCTCAAGACACAGCTCTTGCCGCTGGGTCCTCCCCATCAATTCCTTAAATCCTGCCCCCATGCCGTGTACCAGTGTAATCAGATCTGCTGTGGCTTTAAGGATGGTATCAATAGCTAGAGGGATTACTAGCTTTAAATGTAATTGTACCATTAGCTAATTTGAAAGCAGGGCAGAACTCCTCACCACTGCAATAATTCAACAGCCAGTCACTTAGTTAAGACTCTAGATTCCTGATGTCCAAGGTAGAAGAGAATCCAGCCAAACTTTAAGTGTGTGGCTGGCAGAGTGAAGTACAGCCATGCACTTTTTTTTTTTTTTTAGAATTGAAGAATATGGCTTCAAGAAGCCATAGACTTGAATTGCAAAAAGCTTATTGAGTAATAAAGGTCATTTTTAGAGCGTAGTCTTAAAACTGTAGGCCAAATTTGGTTTAATGTAGGGCTTCTGATGCAGAAGTGCCCATCTTAGCTGTGTTGTAACACTGTCTGTTGGATGCAAAATAGAAAAAGGTTGATGGCAGATGCATGGGTCACAGCGGATGTCACGTGCTGCATCTTCGACTGAGGAGGCTCTGAAAAAGCTATGTGTTCCTCCTACCAAAATCCTGAAGAAGGCAGATAACACTGTTAGTCCCTCCTACCAGGCAAGAATCCCATAATAAACTAGTCTCATCAGTATGTAGTAATCTGTATTTTTTTGATAATGGAAAGATTCAATCTCCTTCTATAATAAGAAGTTCACTCAGGCAGTCTCTCCAGCAGTATTAAATCTCCATTCTTTCTCATGCACTGCTGCATTTTTAGATCTCCTTTTTGTCAGAGAAATGTGTCTGGGTTCATTGTGGGTATTGTGTTGTGGGATATCACATTCACAGGCTTCATCCAAGAAAACCTCTTTAATGAGTGGTGAATCATATTTCTGCCTAGATACCTAAATATTTGCAACACTCTCAGAGAGAGACTCAGTTCTTGTATTAAAAAGATTGTCAGCAAAATTAGTGGTGCTGCAGTTTACTTTGGTTTTAAGTATTTCAGACTTTCAAAAACAAGAACCTTTCTTCTCTGCCTAGAGCAATATTAGCATAAGCTTCCTCCTCAGCAAAAATGTTCTCCTTCCCTGGTCTCAAAAGTTGTGGCATTTAATTGATGCTATTTGAATATGTGTACTTAAATCAACACCACTGCCCTGGTTTCAGTCAAGCAGCACCAGCTTACATCTGGCACTAGACTTCTTCGATGAAAGAAGGCAGGTCCTTCAGGTGACCATTTTACACAGGCACGAAGTGTTATGGAGAAGTTATGTTGTTCTACTCTTCTACGTTTGATTTTCCAGCAGAAAATATAATGGGTAATTAAAGTGCTTAGCATGTCCACAGTTGCAATAAGTTATACTAGTTGGTAAGAAAAGGTATTATACCTCTCAAAAATTGCTCTAACCTTAAATATTTATTTATATTCCTACAGCTAAAAAAAAAGTTTTACCAGGGAGCTTGTAATGCTCTTTCCCATGCCGAGGACCATTAATAAGCAATATTTTACTATTTGTTGTCAAAAGACAGCTAAAAATTAAGGATTTTTCCTCCCTTTCTCCTGCATTTTTCCTCTTCTTTCTGACCTTGCAACCCGCAGACCCTCTTCTGTGACCCAAGGAGTAATTACATGTATGTTTTTGTTATCCATAAGGCAGTCAACATATGTAGCTATAAATTCAAAATGTCTGGGCACCTATTTCTGCAAGCCATGTATTCAAGGATTTGTTTTATTGCTGTGGCTTTTAGTCAGCAGGATCCAATTAGGTTTTCCTTCATCTTTATTTTTCTTGTGGAACATCTTTAGAACTGACATGAGAGGGGAGAGGACAAATGGCATAAAACTGGCCAACATCAGAGGACATCCTACATCAAGATACTTTCCTGGATGATTTGTGCTGCCTGAGAAGAGTAAAAATCTCATTTAAACAGAAAAGGAGCTAGGTAGGTTTCTTTTGATGTTATATTTTTACCTAAGGTGAACAACTATGTCATTTCTTTAATTGTCCAGCTACAGGGCCCTGTGTCACATCATGTTCTGGTGAGTGTCTAACAAATCTTGCATTGTTCCCATTTCATATAGATTTTACTTGATTTAGTGGATGTATTTTAAATACCAAATAAATCATAGGCTTACATATAGTTTCAGAAGGCAAGTAGATTGTATTCACTGAAAGAGTGAATATCTCAATTTTTTACATTTGAAGCAGTGTAAGTAGGTGTCCCATATCAAGAACAGTGCCTAATGCACTATAGTTTTGCATTACAGCTGATGCTTAGCTCAGTGAAACTTTGCAACATATTTTCTCTGCTTGTGTTTATATTTTGCTGTGACATCTCCTTCTGCAATTCATCACCTATGTAGCAAAAAATGAAATCTATGTATGTGTAACTTCTATGAAATATGACCTTAGTAATCTGACCTATGAGCTTTAAGATGCTGCTAGACTGAAGATATCTTACCTCCAAAGTATGACAATATTGGATTGTTTCTAAATCTGGCAACATTCCACATACTGCTTGAAATTTCTGGATTTATATTCCTAGTGTTTCTGAATTTCTTAACAGCTACAATTCCAGTGAGAATGTACTAAAATATAATTTGTCTGTAAATCTCTCCTGTCATATGCAAACCCTAGAAGATCTTCAAGGGAATTGTTTTTCCTTTTTTTTTTTTTTTAAATACAGAAAGGCACATTTTGCCTAGATTGTCAGTATAAAGCCCTGTGTGCAAAATACAAGGTACAGAAAGCATCCCCCAGAATAACTTTGTCTGTCAACAGTTTAAAAATCGTAATATATTAATAACAGAAGGTGCACAGCCAGGGTCTGCCAGCACTGCTTCCACTGACTTCAGGAATTCAAGCAGGTGGAGGCAGATAATTGTCACCATAAGTGAGGATCTAGCAAAACCTGGATAGTGATGAGTAAGGACTCATCACTGAGCACTTTGTGTGAAGTTGCAGATAAGAATTTGGAGTGGCAGCTTAGCAGAAGGGAGGACAACTTCCCGCCCCTACCTCATACCTTGATGCTGTGAAGAGCAGTTTCTTTCTTGTTCTCTGCAGAGTTCTGAGGAGGGCAAGGTGTGCACATGTATTTTACTAGCATTCAGTTTTGGTAACATAGCTGTATTAGATGCACTAAAATTCTTGATTTTTAAATTTGCCTGATTGGGTATCTTTGTGAAACTGACCTTGAATCTGTCTTTGGAACTATGCATTTTGGGGAGGAAAAAAAGATGTCCTATACACTCCTCATAAGAACTTGCTATTCTCTGAATTAACATGTGGTGAGCCAGATTTGTGGGTTCAGGCAGGCATCCTGTGTGTGTATATTTGTATGCATGTGCACTTCTTTAAACATGAGAGAATGAGAATAATTGAGAACAACAGTCCTTAAAGAGAAGGCACATGGAGTAGCTGCTGGTGGCTCTCCTAGGAGTCCCTTGGGGAACATGTTATTCCATTTACAACTCTAGGGGAAAAACGCAGGTAAAACCTATCCAGAAGGTATTTAGTAAAGTTGGGGGAACAGTGACTGCTAGGGACACACAGCCTGGATGTCTCAGTCTTTCATAAGTTCTGTGAAAGGGTATGATCTGAGTATAATTACTTGAGAGAGAAGGAACTGTTTAGTATTTAGGTATCGCAATACCAATGGTGTGAAACAAGGTTGTGTTCTTGCACCAACTCTTTTCACAATCTTTGTCAGCACGGTGCTCCAAAGGGCCACGGCAGACCTCGATGAACATAACGGCATTTACATCCGTTATTGTACCGATGGTAACCTGTTCAGCCTAAGGCGACTGAAGGCCCACACTAAGACCCTAAATCACCTTGTCCACGAGCTGCTTTTTGCTGACGATGCCGCCCTTGTTGCTCACACAGAAGCCGCTCTGCAGCGCTTAACATCCTGCTTTGCAGAGGCTGCTGAGCTTTTTGGGCTGGAAGTCAGCTTGAAGACAGAAGTTCTTTACCAACCTGCACCTCAGGAAGTCTCCCATCATCCCCACATCACCAGAGGCAAATCAGAGCTTGTCAGTCCAGCAGTTCAACTACCTAGGAAGTATCGTTTCCTTGGATGGTAAGATTGACAAAGAGATAGACAACAGGTTAGCAAAGGCATACAGAGCTTTTGGAAAACTCCATAAAAGAGTCTGGTGCAATAAACACCTGAAGAAAAGTACAAAGATTAGTGTCTCCAGAGCCACTGTGCTGTCTGCTCTTTTATATGGGTCTGAATCGTGGGTCATCTACCGCCACCACCTGCGACTCCTCGAACGCTTCCATCAGCACTGCCACTGTACAATCCTAAACATCCCCTGGACTGACTACGTGACTGATGTCACTGTCCTTGGACGGGCAGGGGTCACCAGCGTTGAGGCCATGATGCTGAGGACGCAGCTGCGCTGGGCAGGGCACGTCTCCAGGATGGAGGATCACCGCCTCCCTAAGGTTGTGCTCTGTGGTGCACTCGTCCCCGGCTGCCGCAACAGAGGAGCCCCAAAAAGGAGATACAAGGACTCTCTGAAGCAATACCTCAGTTTTGGCCATATTGACTGCCATCAGTGGTCCACTCTGGCCTCCAGTCGGGAGATGTGGAGACACACCGTCCATAACGCTGCTCCCTCCTTTGAGAACACACATAGAATTAGTCTCGAGGAGAAAAGACAACACAGAAAGAACCGTGCCTCGCCAATACCGCCTAAGGAGACTTTCCACTGTGCCTTTTGCAACCACACTTGCCTATCCTGCATCAGCCTTTTTAGCCATCAGCGCGCTTGTAGCAAGTGTGGATAGAGCCCTTCCCATGTCTTCGTTCACGAAGCCTAGCCATGATGATGGCAGTGATTTGGGGTGAGCATAGGAGTGCCTGTCATTCAAAACTCCTGGCTTTCACATCCTGCAGAGGTTCTTCCTTCAGCATATTTCTCTGGTAGCATGCAGGAAAATGAACCTACAAGTCATGATGCAGAGAAAACAGGTTTCTTTGGCTTCCCCTGCACATTGCACTCCTCCGGGAGACGCTGATCCCTATTAAGTGCTTTTGTCATTCACCTCTGACCAACTCTGCTTTGTTGACTGCAATGGAGCAGAAAATGTTCCAGCAAAACAAGCTCCAACTTGTAATGAGGGGAAATAACCACAGAGCTTTGCCCTCTTTCATTCGCCTTTCATTGCTCTCCTGTCTGGGCTTTCACACCAGACCAGAATGGTCACACCCACCCCCCCGCACTAAGGTCTCAGAAGCAGGGAGGCATGTTTTGTCAGTGACATTTCTGTCTGTTTGAGAGATCGCCTCTGTCCCTTGGGATGCTGTCCCAGGTGGCATCAGCTCCATGGCTTGGCGAGGGAGGGAGGGAGGAAGTTGACCTCAAGGCTTGTCAGCGACAGCTGCCACGTTTCCAAAAGAGGAGCTTGCTGCCTTGCTGCTGTGTCTTGAAGCTGATCCCTTCAGGAGTCATTGCACGATTCAGATATTCCCCCAGTTTTCACCTGAGACTGAAGGGGTTGTTCTTTGGCTGAGGAGGTGTGACGGATGTCGTGGTGGTAGCCAAGACTTTTAAGAAATCTATACACAGGATTTCAATTTAGTTGTAATCATTTTAGTTCACATTGTACTTACCTTTTTCTATTCTCTGTAATTATAGTTTAAGGAATGGGCCATAACAGCAAGGGGGATGGGCATGACAGATCTCACAACAGAAATAATAAAAGCTAACCTATGACCAAGGGCACATTGTTTGAAAAAATGGGTGGCCTCCAACACAGGTTGGCACAGGGAGAAGTAACTGAGGGCTCGCTGGGCAGTACCATGGTGTCCATCCCTCCAAACATCAGAGAAAGCAGCAAGCTGAGAGGTGGGGTGAGATCACCCAGCTGGGCTCAGTGGGACTGGACCGATTTGTACACCTGTCCGTGTGACACCTGGATCCAAATGTGTGCTTTCTGTTGAGAGCACTCTTCCACAGGTGATAAATAATAGCTACAAGGCTGTTTACAAATTTCTGTGTATTCTCTTAATCCATCCAAACTATTAACCTTGACATGTGAAGCTAATGGGATGTATAGCTTCTTACTCCTTCATTTTAAAGAATCCCCTTTAATGGCTAATTGAAGGTTGAGTTATAAATTCCTTAACCTTATAATAAAGTAAACCAGCTCCAATTCTTAAAAAAAGAGAAAAAATTACAACAAAACCCTGCATGTAGTAGGAAGGTCAGTATTTAAACATCAGACTGGATATTTTCTCAAAGTGATCTAAAGAGGAGCTTGTATTTTTTATGAGGACCAAGGCTTATAAAAGCCACACTCCTTAGCACAAAAACATACTTTGTCATCTGATTTATAATCCTGGTTCACATTTCCAGCCACTTGCACTATATTAATATATTAAAATTGTTTTTAAAAGCTAGCCGTGGAACAATTTGAAAATACCTTATAATGATAAAAGTATCAACTTCTACAGTAGTAAAACTGTAGCAACTACTTCTACAGTAGGAAAACAACACAGAAGAGCAATTGTGAGATATTAGAAGAGTAGCTACAAATGACTGTATTTTGTTCTAAAACCAAAGTAATAGAGTATTTTTGTGTGTGTGTTTGCATCATACTAAGGAGGTGTAAAAACTTGGATACTGGAGAGGGGAAGGCAGGATGCTTGGAAACTAAATTTTGCCAATAAATTGAATTGCTAGGGGCAGAGGGAGTGGGTTTTTTCCACTGTAAAGCTTGAAGTCATGCTGTAAGCATACAGAAAAACAGGAGGAATTGGAGCAAGGATGTTAATAAGGTTTGATCTTTAAAAAAAGAAAGAGCGAGCAAGACAGAGGAGAAATATAATAATGTTTTGAATTTGAATAACATGTTAGCTAACAGCAATGGAAAGACACATCAATTCAGAGGGAAGAAAAGTGGCCAAAATTGCATTATAGAATATGAATCATAGAGTAGCTAGAGAGCAAAATATGTAAGGAAGCAGCAACAACAAAAGACTGGACACCTTACAAGGATTCTCATATAGAGCAAATTATCTATTCCTACATTTTTTTCACCAGCAAAATGCAATTCAGATCTTCCAGAACAGAATAAATAGAAACAATGACATTTAAGAAGCAAATGATTTTTAAATGACTGACTTTATCATCAGCGTTAACTGCATACACTGATGCTAACTTTTACTATACTTCACTTTCCTAGAAGACCATCTGTCACGTCAAAGAAAGGTGTCAAGTCAGTATAAGACTGCCTTTAGTAAATATATATTTTACTTACCTCTTTTTCAGTTTTCTTTCAGAGGTTGTTATCCAGCTTTGCAAAATTTTGAGAAGCTAACTCTGGCCAACAGATACCAGGTTATTTTATTTCTTTGCTTAAACAATAATTCTTCTATTGTTATCTCAGCAACATAGTTTTATCCCTGTTTTTGGCAGAGTTTCCCAATTCAGAGCTACCCTGAATTGCCTCCATTAGCCCATGTCACTGTCATTTTAGAAAACTGAGGTGAGATGTTTAAATCTATGGGTTTTTTATTCATACCTGCACTGTCTTTAATTTCTACCCTATTTCTTGTTATAAAAGATCGCACTTTTCCCCCCTAACTTTTGGTATGTGTCTGAAGGATATTTTAGAGATACTTTTAATCTACTTGATTGCTCTAGTTCAGTTTGTCTTTTCATAATTCTTACGAAAACCTTCGGCATTTCATCCCTAAAGACACAGCTTGCTTTGTCAATCAGTTCTTTTTTTCAATTCTCATCCGTAGATTCTCTGCTGACTCTCAGTGTCTTATGTGAGGCAATTATTCATCCAGTTATGTGTGGAGCCTTTCCCTGCAAGTTCTTTTCCTCTTTTAGCAACAAATTCTAGCCAGTCTTACACTTTTCACGCTGTTCATTTTCATGGTAAAATTATAAATTAGTTCTCTCATTTGAGAAAAGAATTAAGATTTAATATTTTCAAGTCCATTGGCAAAAAGAATTGAAAGTTTTTCTTGGAACTTTCAAAACGTGAATCAGACTGAAGTCAACAAACACAGATTATTTTTTTATTATTTTATTTTTATCCAAGCCTTGGGACATACATTTTTATTCCAGGCTTTTTATTCTAGGCTTTTTATTCAAAAGGTTCTTAATGTGAATACAAAATATTGTTCATATAGTTGGTGATAAACACTTAAACCCAAAAATGATTTTCAAAGACCACCTGCCAGTGGTTACAACAGAGCCTCAGGCAAGCTCCTTTGAAAGGAGTATTGTTAAGCCAAGTGGTTACTAAAGGTATTTGCCCAGGTGAGTGTCCCTGTGCCAATGGCAGAGGTTCAGAGCTATGCACCTAGTGCTTTCTATCCACAGGGGTGAATTAAGCAGGGCCAGGTACTGTTCCCAAGTGCTGGACCTGGGTTTTCTGGACTATTATGTTGTTAGAGTCATCTCCAGCATGAGTTTGAACTATCCTCAATAGGCAATTTGCATTACTAACTGTAATGTTAGTAATATAGTAATAATATAGGAATATAGTAATAAAAATGTTAGTAGTATAGATGTAATTGTTGTCCACATTGGCTTTCTCAGGTCTTGCCTGGACCCTTTGTAACCTTAAGACAATTTTGTCAAACGGGTTTTTTTAAATTCAGAGTCTCTAAAATGATGCACATATTGTGCTGTATTCCACCAGTGATGTCTTTCTCTTATTGTACCAGATACAGAACTGCATCTGCATTTGTCTCAAAGACAGCTAACTGGTCAGTTCATTTCAAAAGAAGACTGGGAAGAAAACTGTTGTAAATGTAGCACAGCTGATCAGGGATCTGAGGAGCCAGCTGGGGAGCCAGAATACCTGAGCAACTGTAGCCACAAAGCTTTCAGGTCTGATGCCCAGCCTCTTGGCTGCATGGTGATGTTGAACTTTGCTAGCAAAAGAACCTTAGTTAATAGACAAGAAAACTTTTCCTTAGGAAAAGGAGCATTTGTTTGACCAGAAACCAGTTCTTCTATTTGTGCTTTCCATTTAGTTTGTTCAAGTTCCAGATTGTGAGGTAAACGTGGTAGCAGTGAGTGTGAAAATGCTGTAGGAGCAGGGCAGAGCTTAGATTTGCTGCACCGTGCTAGTGACCTGATGTGCTCTGTTCAGCCGGTGACTGGGAGCTCGCTTGCGGTTACCTCAACAGGATGATGACTTTTTTGTTCTAAAAGTCATGGGAACTCTCTGAAACTACAGCTGCATGCATAATGCCTGTGCAAACAACCCAGGTGCATGCACAAATGTCTAGCATTAGGTGCATGAACAATCGTGTTGACTCAAAAGGCATTCTCCTGCATTACAATAAGGTACCTTCTTGTGCCTGTAGCTGAAGGGAGCCAGAAGCCTCCTTCTGCAGTCACACCGTGTTACTTCTCTCTTTGATGCCTGCTGTGATTTCCAGAGGAAGAGTTTGCAAACACTGGGCCAACATCAAATATGTTTATTTATACCGAGTATCATTACCTCACTCTGTTGGCATTTCCTTTCCCTTCAGTGGGGCCATTTGCAAAGCAGTGCTACTTGGCGTGAGTAAAAACATCAGGGTCTGAGTAGTGATGTCTGTGTGACAGTCCAAATCTCGGTCGGAGCCTTTTGGTTCTGGCAGTGCTAAAACAGACCTAGAATCAATCTCCCTGTCAGTAAGCGCAGTGCACGATAACACTCATATTACACGCCATGCAATATTACTTTTCAGTTCACATCGTTACTAGTAATTAAGGGATAATAGTAACCGCTTGCTGGTTTATGGGACGATCATCCTGTTCCCAAAGGGATAAACCACAAGACCAAAAGGACACAAATTACTAACAGGAAAATGGAGAGGATATTGTTCCTAGAGCTATATGAAGAAATACTCAGACGTTTCAGAGAATTGCTCTTTTGGTAACAAACCACCTATTAGGAAGAAAAATGCCCATCTTACTGCTGATTTGCTTTTATCTTGCCATGCATTCAGGGTTGAATTAATAACTTTTTTACTTGGGACGTCTAGAATCCTCTTTATTAAGAACTTCATTTCAGAAGAAAAGTGTAGTTGTCTTGGAGTATAAAATGGTGATTCAGCTGCAAAAACTGGAGCTACTGGAACAAAATCAAAAAAACTACTTTTCCTCCTGCTGATGTAGGAATGGGTTTTAAAACTCACAGATTTCATCCTGAGTTCTCAAATTACTTGTAGTTACTTTGTTGTAGATAATAAAACAATTTGGAAAGTAATGGTTTATAGATAGTTAAGAGGGGAATATGCCAGTGTTGTGATGTTGTTACCACTCAGGAGTAAGTGCTGCCTATCCATAAGAGACACAAAAAATTCAGACTGGTGGCGATCCAAAACTAGTGTTATTTAACAGAGAAATTAAAAGGCAAATGAAAGAGGCCCTAAAGAGTAGCTTAACAAACTAAATGGCTGTCTTCCCAAAGCCTATCTAACTGAGCTAAGAAAAGTTGAGATAATGTATAGTGATGGAAGTCAGACTCATTCAATAAAAAAAGACCAAGGAACATATTCCCTTCCAGATGGGTAAGACAAAGTGAAAGTGAAGGTCACACACCAAACTGTGCATACTAATTAGCTCAAACTCTGTAATAGCAATTGTCTTTCTCCCATTCTAGTAGAACAACCAGTAATCTTAGGCTGACAATTGCAGGCATACATGAAAAAACAAAAACCCTGCAACAAAATCCCACTAAGAGCTTTGGCCTAAAAAGGCATAGAGAGCTATTAAAAAGTAATCCCTGCTTGTGTAGTCAAATGAGTTTGCCTGAGGTCCTGCTCCACATTTTCAGCTGTGTGCTCAACAGATTTAGCATTACTTTCTCTCATATTTGCATGTGCGAATCCTCTTGGGCTTATGAATATACACTTGTTCATATCTGTATCTGTTACCCATAGGAAATAAGGTGTATGAAACAAAATGACACTCATAGCCAATGCAGAAGGAGTCGTCCAGAAACTTGTGAAATAAATGTTTTGATTGACAATGTTGTTGGAGACGTTACCTTTAAAAGTGGGAACAGTGTGCAAATTCAGTGAGAGCTTCTACTGGGAAAGAAACAGGATGGTCAGAGGTGGCTCTGTGTGCTGCATCTGCGCCAAACTGCCACCCCCTGACGTACAGTGTCATTGGGAGGAGGAAGCGTTGGGTTTTGGTTGGGATAGAGGAGCATTGGGGGATGAAGCCAACATGTTTTCTTCCCTTTTGGCTTTCTAAGGTATTCAAACTGAAAAGTTTGGATACTTAAATGACTTACTTAAAATGAAATACCTGAATATGAGGAAAAGAGTGTGAAAACACTGATACAGATATCAAGCTGCCATAATTCTTACAATAAATCACTAAATTTTAAGCTTCTATAATTATTCAGCAACATTGTTCAGAACCATATTACCCTGACAGAAGAATGATTGGGGAATCCTTTGGGCATCTGTGGGATGTAAGAACTCAGACTCCTTCAAGAACATCATCCCAGCAGCTGCAGAAGCTAGTGCGAAATGTAGGCCAAGCAGATAGCTGCTAGTGGCTCCATTCTGCTTCCCACAGACGACAAATGTTTCCCATATTTTTATGTCACACTAATCCATCTGTAAAATTCTGGTTATGTGCAGGGTATGGGGCTGGGCCCCAAATGTGCAAATGTGGGCACTGTTTTCTAGCAGGGTACGTGATGTCAGACAGGATTTAACTGATTATACACTTGAATTGTAAGGCCTAACTATTCACACTTTTCTTACTGCTCGTTTTCTGGCCATCCTGTTCTGAATGTTTGTGACATCAGGACAGAAGGCCATGGAAAATGCAGCTTCATGTAATCTATCTCTTTATTCATTTTGTGCTATAGCACAATACTCAAATAGCACAAATACAAATACTCAAGCAGAGTCAATTATAGAAGTAGAAGGGGAAGAATTAAAACCTAATGAAAATTAATCAAAGAAAAGAACTTCCTTCAGGCTGGCCATGCATGTCTGTAGTTTGTCTGTCATTTATAATGCTGCAGCCTCTGGTTCATAGTCAAGCTGTAATTCTGCCAGTTAATGTATCCAATTAACCCCACTAATGAGCTAATCAACAGTGTAAAATCTGTGTAAAATCACTGAGGGTATATGATGAATGGGAAATGCACTGAACTCTCCCGGTATAAAAAGTGCTTTATTGCACTTGTTAAAGTGGCACTGTCTTCTCCCTCTCTAAAGGGTAATTTATCACTAGGGTCTGTAACAGTGCCATGCCCTGATAAGGAAGAGGTGGCAATAAACCCATCATAAAATGATTACTCAGGAATGCAAAGCAATTAAAGTGTCTCTGCATATCAGAGTTGTAGGCTAGAAGTTAAAAGTGGTATTTTTTGGTGTAGATTGCTAGTAAAAGGTAGGCGGTTGCCTGAAGGTGATCCACAATTTGGGAAGCAAATACCTAATACAGTTATTTCTATTTGGGGTTAAATAATCTGTGGGTTATGATTTATGAAAACCATTCAAGACTAGATTCTGCCACCTTTTACATCGTGAGAAATATTTGCTGCAGTGATAATTCTGCTAATTTCAGTGAGAACATGTGAATAAGAAACTAATCCTCACCCAAATAAGCATGACAGAATCTGCCTGAGAGAAAAGAATCAGATGAAACTACGCTTTCTTTCCTACAGTAGTGTCTAATCCAAAGCACTGATAACATTAATTAGTTTCAGTTATTGTTTTGTTATTTTTTTCCAGTATCCTGTCTTCCTTTCAGCATCTCTTTTTTTGTTGAGATACAGTTTATAGAATAGTAACACATGAAAAGAGAGGAGAGGAAAGGAAGAAACCTGAAATGCTGGCATGCAAAAAAACCCTCTGTAGTTAAGTAAAGGACAATAAAGAAGTCTTCTTCACCTTTGAGGAAAAAAGGCAAGAAAAAAGCTTTACCAAGTAGAGGGGTGAGAAATAAAACAGAAATGCTAACATGTGAAAAAAATATCTATTGTTAAGAAAAGGAAAATAAAGAGAGGGAAGAAGTTTTCTCAGCCTTTGAAGGAAAAAAAGAAAGAAAACCAAATTTTACCAAGTAGAGCAGTGAGGCAAATTATCAGAGGAGTTTGGGAATTTTTTTTAATAGGAAGAAGCAAGTTAGAGCTGGCTATCAGAAACTGTTACAGATAATTTGTGCTTATATGGTGCAAAGGAATGGGTTACATGAGCTACTAGAAATCCAAATTGTTCTATGACTAAAGTTGAAGCTATTATATTTTCCATGTAACAAGAAAAACGTGGGGTTTTTAAAGGAAATTATGTGAGAAGAAGCAAAAGAAAAAGAATATCAAGAGTTGTCTGGTATGTTCAGGAATACATACTGCTACAGCTCCACAGTTTATACTACAGGAATAAAAACTAGATTGCAATAGGCATTGCTAAAATATACCCTTTGCAGTTTTTTTGTGTTGTGGTTTTTTTTAATGTAAAGAGGCCAAATGAGTAATTTTCAAAACAATTGCATGAAATATATGTTAGCCAAGGTTTATAAAAAGCAGTGTTTGTCAAGGCATTCTGCAAAGAGAGAAACTGTAGGACATTTTTCGTATGGTCTGTGTTCTGAGTCTTTACAACCGAGTTAGTGTTTTAGCCCTTTTTGATCTTCCCCGCCACTACAATATAGGAGATTTGCAGAAATATTTTGCATAGAGGGCAGCTATTCTGTGTTGGTGTGACTCTGTTACCGGCTGTAAGGACATGTCCCAGGCTGAGCTCTGTATGTCCTCCTCCCACCTGCTCTCTGCACTTTTCTGCTTTCCAGTCTTACCTGTGGAAGGAGGAAAGGCAACCGAGGGAGCAGAAAGGGGATCTGCGAGGTCACCCAGTCAGCACAGGGCACTCTCTGTCTCTGCCTTGGAGCAACTCACTAGGATGGGGTGGAAGAACAGCTCAGGAGACCAAGGGACACAAGGATTTGAGAAAACTGTAGGGGTAGACCCTGCTTGACTTTAGTTGCTGAAAAGATAGCAGTAAAAGGAGACAAACTGAAGTGGGTCGTTGTGGCGCTCACAGAGGGCCTGGAAGGACTCAGAAAGGAGATCCCTGTGTGGTATGCAAACTGCAGGAGGTGGAAATTAATTTTGAAGAGGCATTGGCATAGAACAGATATAATAAATGTTTAGAGGGAGAGAGATAAAATTTAAATAGAGAGGAAAAACCTATTTACAAAGAAAAAAATCGAGGTGTCTCTTACTACAGAGAGATTTACCTTACCGTTTCCCTCTCTTCTACCTTCTCTGCGCCCTCAACTTTGCTGGCAGAATTATCTAATTTTCTGTAGGTCTTATACTTCAGGTTAACAATGCTACTAGTATGCTGTGATTTAGCAGGAAAATCAAAACAGTGGTTATACTGCGTGGATTGTCCATATGTGTGTTCCGTTACCTGACTACTGACATGCAGGACTGAGATATATCTGCAAGTTTTTTCTGAGACAGGCCATATAAACTGTTATTGCTATTACTATTACTATCATTACTGTTACTGTTCTATTATTATTATTATTATTATTATTA